>NC_045446.1:27545603-27573064 GCF_002776525.5 Piliocolobus tephrosceles | reverse complement strand
GATGGTCTTTACATTTTGGCATGTTTTTGCAATGGCTGGTACCGGTTGTTCCTTTCCATGTTTAGGGCTTCCTTCAGGGTCTCTTGTAAGGCAGGCCTGGTGGTGACAAAATCTCTAAGCATTTGCTTATCTGTAAAGAATTTTATTTCTCCTTCACTTATGAAACTTAGTTTGGCTGGATATGAAATTCTGGGTTTAAAATTCTTTTCTTTAAGAACGTTGAATATTGGCCCCCACTCTCTTCTGGCTTGTAGAGTTTCTGCCGAGAGATCTGCTGTCAGTCTGATGGGCTTCCCTTTGTGGGTAACCCGACCTTTCTCTCTGGCTGCCCTTAAGATTTTTTCCTTCATTTCCACTTTGGTGAATCTGGCAATTATGTGTCTTGGAGTTGCTCTTCTGGAGGAGTATCTTTGTGGCGTTCTCTGTATTTCCTGAATTTGAATGTTGGCCTGCCCTGCTAGGTTGGGGAAGTTCTCCTGGATGATATCCTGTAGAGTGTTTTCCAATTTGGTTCCATTTTCCCCCTCACTTTCAGGCACCCCAAACAGACGTAGATTTGGTCTTTTTACATAATCCCATACTTCTTGCAGGCTTTGTTCATTTCTTTTTCTTCTTTTTTCTTTTGGTTTCTCTTCTCGCTTCATTTCATTCATTTGATCCTCCATCGCTGATACTCCTTCTTCCAGTTGATCGAGTCGGTTACTGAAGCTTGTGCATTTGTCACGTATTTCTCGTGTCATGGTTTTCATCTCTGTCATTTCGTTTATGACCTTCTCTGCATTAATCAGTCTAGCTGTCAATTCTTCCACTCTTTTTTCAAGATTTTTAGTTTCTTTGCGCTGGGTACGTAATTCCTCCTTTAGCTCTGAGAGGTTCGATGGACTGAAGCCTTCTTCTCTCATCTCATCAAAATCATTCTCTGACCAGCTTTGATCCGTTGCTGGCGATGGGCTGTGCTCCTTTGCAGGAGGAGATGCGCTCTTATTTTTTGAATTCCCAGCTTTTCTGCCCTGCTTTTTCCCCATCTTTGTGGTTTTATCTGTCTCTGGTCTTTGATGATGGTGACGTACTGATGGGGTTTTGGTATAGGTGACCTTCCTGTTTGATAGTTTTCCTTCTGACAGTCAGGACTCTCAGCTATAGGTCTGTTGGAGATTGCTTGAGGTCCACTCCAGACCCTGTTTGCCTGGGTATCAGCAGCAGAGGTTGCAGAAGACAGAATATTGCTGAACAGCGAGTGCACCTGTCTGATTCTTGCTTTGGAAGCTTCCTCTCAGGGGTGTACTCCACCCTGTGAGGTGTAGGGTGTCAGACTGCCCCTAGTGGGGGATGTCTCCCAGTTAGGCTACTCAGGGGTCAGTGACCCACTTCAGCAGGCAGACTGCCCCTTCTCAGATCTCAACCTCCGTGTTGGGAGATCCACTGCTCTCTTCAAAGCTGTCAGACAGAGTCCTTCGCGTTTGCACAGGCTTCTGCTCCTTTAGCTGAGCCCTGTCCCCAGAGGCGCAGTCTACAGAGACAGGCAGGTTTTCTTGAGCTGCTGTGAGCTCCACCCAGTTCGAGCTTCCAAGCGGCTTTATTTACCTACTTAAGCCTCAGCGATGGCGGGCGCCCCGCCCCCAGCCTCGCTGCTGCCTTGCGGTTAGATTGCGGCAGACTGCTCTGTTAGCAAGGAGGCAGGCTCCGTGGGCATTGGACCCTCCCGGCCAGGTGTGGGATATATTCTCCGGTGTGCCGGTGTTATAGCACAGTATTGGGGTGGGAGTTACCCGATTTTCCAAGTGTTGTGTGTCTCAGTTCCCCTGGCTAGGAAAAGGGACTCCCTTCCCCCTCGCGCTTCCCAGGTGAGGCGATGCCTCGCCCTGCTTCAGCTCTCGCTGGTCAGGCTGCAGCAGCTGACCCGCACGGATTGTCCGGCACTCCCGAGTGAGATGACCCCCAGAAATCACCGGTCTTCTGGGTCGCTGGCGCTGGGAGATGGAGACTGGAGCTGTTCCTATTCGGCCATCTTGCTCCGCCCCCCTGCTTTCTGTGTTTCTATCTTCTACCTTCCTTCCCTTCTTCCCAGCTTGCTAGCTAATTACCGACTTTTCCAAGTTCAGAGTGGTGAGACAGAAGAGGGGGAAGATGATAGGAAAAGTCTACCTTGAACTAGCACTAGATGAAACTGGTTTCTAACTCTTTGGCACAACAGCTATTTACAGGTGATTCTTTTTCTCTAGGGCAATATTGAAGTTTATTTTAGAGATTCTCATTCTGGAGACCTTGCTCCATAGTTCTTTTGAGTGAGGAAAATGCGTTTCCTACCCCCAATCGTGGGTCCTTAGTCTCTAGACATCTAACATTTACTTCCAGCTTTCTTGTGGGTCTCTCTGCCCTGTTAGACAGCCCCAGGGAATGAGACCTGTGTACCCTCTAAGTTAGTGCCCTTTCATGTGTGGCCTCATCTGCTAATGTCAGCCAGTCCTGTCAGCTACCCCGTCCCTGCGGGCTGATTAGCTTTGTCAGGCCTGTGTCAGGAATCAGTCCTCTGCTCCCAGCTACAGTGAGTACATTTCAAGCCACTAGCTTTTTATTCATTGGTCAATTTAAGTAGGTGATAAAATTGCTCTTCCCTTGAGGATTATCTTGGACAAAAGACCAATACAGGGTTCTGTTAAAAAGGAGGGAGAGGCAAACAAACAAAATCAAGGCTCAGGAAATCCAAGCTTCTATGACTCAGCTTTTGTTGTTGTTGTTGTTGTTGTTACTCATTGAAGGTTTTCTTGCTCTCCCAGGTTGGGGTAAGGCTTGTCACCTCCTTACCATTGGTGCAGAAGCACCTACAGCAGCATCCCCCAAAGCTTCCTGCTTCTCTTTGCCATCTCTAGTGGCCAAGCCGGTTAATCCCAGTAGGTATCTCATTTCTAAGTGAGATTCATTTGACTTCCCACAACTGCCCTGTGAAATCGTAGACATGGGAAAAGTGACCCAAAAATGTTCACTGACGTGTTTTCTATCTGAGAACATGTCTCACTTCCTCTTTGATTTTCCCTTTTCCAAACCTTGCCACATGGTTCCAAGCTCTTTATACCAAGCTGCCATCTGATACTGACCAGGTCCTCACAGATACTGGTCTGCATCTCTGGCTCTCAGAGTCTCTGTGTCTCCTGTGAACAGATTTATAGAGAACCCAGGAATTATCAAAGCCATACATACAGTATTTTCTTCCTGGCATAGGAAGGAACAGGAGCCACTTCCTTTCTGGCTAGGAGATGACTTAGTTTTAAATTTCATATCTTCTATTCAAAGGACATCCTTGTTACTTCTGGCCAGTCTCCTTCTGAACCTTTAAAACCCTACCATTATAAACCAAACTCCTCTAGCTGCATGGACATGTTTTCTCTTTACACGAGTTATGCTGCAGATATACCCAGTGCACACCTAGAGGCAGCCTTATGCATCTTGTGTGTGTGCTTGTCTGGCTTTACTTACAACATGCATATGTAACCCTAAGTTTTCATCTTTCTGGTGCTGCCTTCTCCTCTACCATCTAAGTAAAAACACTCTCTTCCATGTGACTGCAGAAAGTCTAGGTCGTTTCACAGCTGTTTCTGAGGATACTTGGGAGGTGCATACCTCTCCTTGCTATTTACAGTCTCTGTTTCTGGACCCTTTCCTTGAGCTGGTCTCTGATCACCCTGTTTATTTCCCAATACTTCGGGGTTGCTCTCTTCTTCCCAGGCTGCTGGTATGGCCATGCAGTTTGTATACTGCACAGCTCCAAGGGATGCTTATCATGCCAACACAAATGTGAAGGGCCTCCTCCAGAGCTGACAAACATGGCACACCCTCTGATCCCTGTCTTTATCACAAGGGTAATGGATCTGTCTCTTCGGTACCCAGACAGCCCCAACACAAAGCTAGTTTGTGCAAAAACAGAACAGGAAAACTTAAAGTTAGTTGTAGGTGTCATTTCGTAGGCTGGTTCTTAGTTTCTGTTGTTTAGTGGTATGTCTCTAACCAGTCATGTTTCTCTTCAAGCCACCTGTCTACCCCTATATTGCTAAAGACAGTTTCTTTATTAGGTCAGAATCCCCTTTTCCTCCACTGTCTAGAAAAAGCAATAAATCAATTAACAATTTAATATCCTCCCAAGGATGCTAGCTATACCAAATGAAGACAACCTGTTTCTCCCTCCCTTCCTTCCCCACTTCCTTCATTCCTCCTCCTTTGCTCCCTCCTATCTCTTTTCCTTCCCTCCCTCACTCTCTTTCTCCCTTCCATCCTTCCTTGTTCTCTCCCTCCATTATTTTCTCCCTCTCTTCCTCCCTTCTTTCCTCCTTTATTCCCCCATCCCTCTCCCCTCCTTCCCTGCCTTCCTTCCCCCACTTTTCTCTTACTTCTTCTCTCCCTCCTTTTCTTCTTTCTTCTCTTCTTCCCCCACCTTCCTTCCTTATCTCTTCTTTCTTCCTTCTCCCCCTTTCCTCCCTCTGTTCCTTTCCTCTTCAAATATTTATATATTTACTCCTATGTGTCAGGCATGATTCTAGGTTCAAGGGATTCAGTGTTGAACAATCAGACAATGCCCCTGTCCCCATGCAACCTACATTCTACTAGTAAGAGAGTAATACCTAAATATATCATTTCAGATAGTGGTGCTTATTATGAAGACCAAGCTGGGGAAGGGGATAGAACAGGGACTCTTAATCTTGGCTTCATGTTAGAATCACCTAAGGGCTTTAAACATCCCCATGTCTACTACCACCCACAGAGCTTCTGATCTGATTGCCCTAGAGTGAGGCATCGCTAGACTTTAAAGCTCCCCAGGTGATTTTAATGTGCACTGGGCCATTAGAAACCACTGGGATGAGAAGAATGGCATGTGTACCACTTTAGATAGGGTAACCAAGGAAGGTTTCCTGAGGTGACACCTAGGTAAAGCAGGGATGCGACCAAAGGGAGATTTCTGGTATAACAAAGGTGTTTTGGTTAATGTTTGAGCACTGATTTGTAGGGGTTACAGATTTCCATGCCGTAAATAGTCTCATTACAACCGATTTCAAACCACCAGTGTGATAGCACTGAACGTGGAGCTGGGATAGATGATAGCAGTTGGCCCCTGTGAGCCTCTATGAGCTGGCTTCAGCCTACCACTGGTTAAGTCACCTAGGCAAAAAGAACAGGCTGTGCAAAGGCCCTGCCACTCCCATTGTTTTGCAGGGCAGTTCAGCAACTACTAGGCTCAACCTTTCCCTTGGGGACCAGGCTGTGAACATTTCCTTTATATAATCAAACCATCCATGGAAATATTTCTCCTTCCCCTACAAAGCCCTGCAAACAAAGAGAATAAGCTAGTCTTTTTTCTATAAATGGTTTCTGTGTTCCCTCCAGAGTTTTAGCAATGGCTTTACATTTCAAAGTGGCACTCTTTGTTTCTCCTTTCCCTTTTTGATTCTGTCACACAGCATTCTGCATATTTTATCTTCCACTTACCTAGACCAGGCTTGCTTTTCATCTCTGCTTCTCCAGTTCCTACAAATTCTTTACACTTTGAATAATGACTTTGTGTTAGTTCTCCCTGAGTCTACTCTGTGATGGTAGCAAACAAATAAACAACAGAACAATCACAAAGTACAAAAGAGATGAGAGACTTGAAGCCCTCCTTAAAAAATATCTTCAGGAAAGAAGTAAACAAAAATCCTTTATTTCCTGCACTAAACAAAATTTCTCTTGTTTTTGGACATCTTATTGAAATAATATTAAATCAAACAACAAGCAGGCTGAACAATAAATGGAGAGTCATGAACACTATAAGACCTAATCAGAAGCATAGGGAATTATAGTGAGTGGATCTTCGGTTGCATAATAACGACAATTTTTACTCTCAGGAAAGTATGCTTTTTTCCCTAAAAGCAGACAGAATGTCAAACAGAAGTTGTAATTGGATGATGTGATTTACATACAGATTAATCCATTATTAGTCTAAGTGAGAATCTTGATTCAGCAAGATACTTATCATCCAATTGCTTTGCTCACATAAATCGAAATGACTTTGTAACTTTAATTGTATTGCATGTTCCAGAAATATTGTCCATGATTACACCCTGTTTGCAATAATTAGGTGGTAATTAGCATTACAAGTGTCTTTTAAAAAATACTATCATTAGAGAGATGGCTAAATGAATTACCTGGCACGGGGCACTTGGTTTTCTTGGCATAGGTACCTTTCTCCACAGAAGGGGCAGTGGTGTTCAAAGGCATTCTCAGAGAAAGCCTGTATTAGTCTGAAATCACTGCTGTAACAAATCACCACAAACTTAGTGGCTTAAAACAACACAAATTTACTATCTTGCAGTTTCTGTAGGACAGAAGGCTGGTAGACTTTGGTCTGTTTGGACACCCAAAAGGCCAAAAGCAAAGCGTCAGCAGGCTGCATTCCTTTCTGGAGCCTCTAGGAGAGAATCTGTTTTCTTGCTCATTCAAGTTGTTGGCAGAATTCAGTTCCTTCCTGCTGTAGGACTGAGTTCCCCGTCTCCTTGCTGGCTGTCAGCTGAAGTTCATTCCCAGCTTTTCAAGGCTGTCTGCATGTCTTGGTTTATGGCCCCCTCCATCTCCAAAGTCAGCACTGGCAGGCTGAGTCTCATGCTTTGAATTGCTCCTGCCTTTTCTTCATAGCCTCTCTCTGACTTCAGCTGAGATGAGTTCTGTTTAAAGGGCTCATGTTATTATATTGGACTCTTCTGGATAATCCAGGCTACTCTCCCCATTTAAAGTTTCTTAACCATAATGACATCTTCAAAGTCCCTTTTGCCATGTGAGGAGACATACACATGGGCTCCAGGGTTTAGGGCCTGGACATCTAAGGGAATGGTGAGTGGTGCATTATCAGCCTACTACAGAGCCTGAGCCACATATGTGTTTCATTAGGCATGCTGTGTCTTCTCAAAAATAATAGCAGGATACTAGTTATTTCTGTCCTTCTTGGAGGATTGACTGACTTAATTCGAGAAAGACAAAAGGACAATGGAATGCTTTGATGCTTAGACTACAGTGAGATGCAACAATCGGCAGAGAAAAGAGAATTTCTGTTAAGTAACTGGTTGATATTTTTGAGAGTGTCTCATAAAGAGCTACTGATTTTGAAAACATTGGCTTGTAGGATGCTAAACATTTATTTATTTATTTGAGAGAGTCTTGCTCTTTTTGCCCAGGCTGGAGTGCAATGGTGTGATCTCGGCTTACTGCAACCTCCGCCTCCCAGGTTCAAGTGATTCTCCTGCCTCAGCCTCCCCAGTAGCTGGAATTACAGGTGTCTGCCACCACACCTGGCTAAATTTTGTAGTTTTGGTAGAGACGGGGTTTCACCATGTTGGCCAGGCTGATCTCGAACTCCTTACCGTAGGCGACCTGCCCACCTTGGCCTCCCAAAGTGCTGTGATTACAGGTGTGAGCCACTGCGCCCGGCCTAAACATTTATTTATTAAAGAAGGGTTCGTTTAGTTGTGTATTTTTTTTATTTTTTGTCCATCACATATGAGTCCATGAAGACAGAGGTAATGTCTATCTTGTTCAATACTGTGTCCATAGAGCTAGGAAGAGGACCTGGCATGGAATTGCTCAATAACTATTTTCAATAATACATATTTATTGAATGGACTATTTAGCAACAACTATGACAGCAGTTCCAGGAAATCTAGCAGTGAAAAAGGCAGACATGGTCCCTGCCCACTTGATCTTAAACAGACATTAAACACATGATGATATGACTAATTATAATGAGGATTGATATGGTTTAGATCTGGGTCCCTGCCTAAATCTCATGTCAAAGTGTAATCCCCGATATTGGAGGTGGGGCCTGGTAGGAGGTGATTGGATCATGGAGGTGGTTTCTAATGGTTTAGTACCATCTATCTAGTGCTATCTTGTCATAGAGTTCTTAGGAAATCTGGATGTTTAAAAGAGTGTAGCACCTCCCCCACCTCTCTCTTCCTCCTTCTCCAGCCATGTAAGATGTACCTGCTTCCCCTTCGTCTTCTGCCATGATTGAAAGTTTCCTGAGGCCTCCCCAGAAGCTGTCATGATTCCTGTATGGCCTGCAGAACTGTGAGCCAATTAAACCTGTTTTCTTTACAAGTTACCCAGTCTCCGATATTTCTTTATAGCAGTGTGAGAATGAACTAATACAAGGATAAAACTGAAAATCTTAAAAGTGGTAGAAATGTACTTTACTATTTGAACTTAGAATGTACAATTGTCCACCAACATTTTGATGTAGCATCAACATATTTTGTTTGAATAGGTTTTGGTTGCATGAAATTCTACATTTTCCTACTTACATAAATCATACCCCAAATGTATATCTATGATTGTCAGTTTCTGCTTCTCTTCAGTGGTGTGAGGACTCAAGATCAGGGTTTGGCAAACTATGGCTCACCATCTGTTTCTGTATGACCCAGAGCTAAGAATGGGTGGTTTTACATTTTTTAAATGGTTGGAAAAAATTAAAAGAAGAATAATATTTTGTGACATGTAAAAATTATATGAAATTCAAATTTCAGTCTTCGTAAATAGACTTCATTGGATCATAGTCATACCCAATCATTTACATATGATCTGTGGCTGCTTTTATGTTACAGCAGTAGAGTTTAGTTGCCACTATACAGCCCACAAAGACTCATTATGGCCCAGCAAAGCCTAAAATATTTACTATGTGACCCTTTAGAGAAACTGTTTGCTGACCACTGTTTGAGATGCTTGAATAGTAAATTGAGGGAATAAATCTTGTAGATTCCTACCCCAATAATTTTCTTGGTAGTATGTGTGTATTGAAAAGGGGCTTCAAGGGGAGGCCAGTAGGCCACTTTCTAAGGCATTACATCTTATATCAATAATTGTTGGTGATTCCACTCTATTCAATATTTCCAAGACATTGAAATCTTAATCAACTAAGAAAGGAAACAGCTCTCCTTCTTAGTTGATTCACATTTTATCAATTTACACTAGCCTCAATTAAATTACACAATGATGCCAACAGGTACGTATTACCATAAATTAGTTTCAAGATGAACCCAGCTGACTCCTGGTAAGCAGACATCTCCAAGAGTGAGGCAGAAGTATATACTGTTCCAGAGAGGAGCCCACTAGCTGTAGACATAGTGAGGTCATCTGTCCCTGTATTGTATGGAAGAATGGAAAGGTCTGGTTAACGCTGCAAGTTGGTCAAGTGAGAGCTTCTGCAGCAGATAAGAAAATTTAGTACAAATTAAACATAAATTTGTATAGAATAATTAGAACCATGCTTTTCTAGATGTCATTTATCCATCATGCAAGGTAACTTGCATCTAGAATTTTGAATTTTAGCATTATTAATATGGGGAACTAGTTTATGTTACAGAACTTTAAACCTCTAATATAGGAGACTTTCTTGCCAGAGCTCTTAAAACTCTGATTTTACTTTTATAGAAACCTTATCTTCCCTTCAAATATCAAAGTGAAATGCCTTATCCCACTCTGTTTAGAATTCAGTCAATAATTGCAGTGATTTTCTATGCTTTCCTCCAAGATAATTTTTTCCTGCAATCTCTTAATTCAGGACACAGTTATCCATAAAGTCTGCTTTATTTTTTTAAATGCCCAGTCATATGACTCTGTGCCTCATTAAATGAATATTCTATCTTCTGAATAGTAATTTCAATTTATTCTAATGAGGGTAATCATTGCAAAGTATAACAGATAATTAAAAAGTAACCTCTTAGCCAGATGCAGGTGTTAAAAATAGAGTTGATGCAGATTTGGTATCATTTTCAGTTCAGAAACTTTGTCTTTTCATATTTCAGTGGTTCCTTTAGTCCTGAAACCTCACCTCCTCAATGAGCAACCGGCTTGTTTTTATGTTATAAGGACTTGGGATCACAAAGTCAAAAGGAACCTCTATGCATCTTTCCTAATTTGCCTCAGTAGATGCAATATGAAAAAAGCATAGCATCAAGGAAGAATCTTTTCTTTCTTTTTAGTTTCTCCCTCTGGAGCTGAGTTAAACTGGAGTACAGTCATTAAAAGGTTATCTAGAGTAACAAGCTCTCTGCCAAAAGCAGAGCAGAAGGCTCTGTTCCTCTGTGAGTTGTTTTATGAAGTAGCTCATGGCTGACAATCAGTGAACTAAATCCTCGGACAAGAAGAGATTTACAAGGACTTGTCTATAGAGACGAAGTGTTTCTACAGACTTGAGAAGAGCTGGGACCAGGGATTAGCAGCCTTGCACATAAATACAGCTTGTGGCTTCAGGATTCTATAGCTGGGAGCTTTCAATAGCCACTCTGTGTAAATATGCCTATGGAATTGAGTTCTAAATATCGATCGTGCTGCATACAGGATTCATATGGCTTCCAGGGTTTATAGATGGGCTAGCCAGGTGTTCTCCAGACACATATCTCAACCATGAAGCTCTTTTTCCTGATTTCTTGGGAAGCTATAGTGCTTAAAGTCTCTCCTCCTGCCCCGCATCCCAGCACTAAAGAAAGGGCTAACCAAGTTCAGTTTTCACCCCAATCTCCTTTCTTCTGGCTCACAACTGTGTATTGTCCATTGTGACTGGTGTTTCCTGGCAAGTCTGTTAGGTATTAGGAGTGGTGAGGTTATTGCAGTATGCCCATGGACATTTAATTCATGACTTTGTTTGAATGTGACTCCTAATATTCAAGGGTTAATTTTGTTAGGCCCAGATAAAAGAAGTAATAATCAGAGATAAATTGCATAGGGACTTACGTGCATAGAATAACACAGATGGAAGAGACATTAAAGATTATCTAGGACATTTCTACCATTTTTTTAAATATGAGAAAATTAAGGCCTACAGAGGTAAGAGACATATATGGCCACAAAGATGACCTTGTTCAATGTGATGATTACAGCCTGCAGGATTATAATAAGCCGCATTGCTTGTGCACCATCAAGATATCGTCATTACAAGTATCCGCTGTGAAGCCAAATTTCCTGGGTTTGAATCCTATCTCCGTAATTCACTAACTATACAGCCATGGAAAATGTGTTTTACTTTCTGTGTCTCAGAGTATTCATTGACAAATGGAGATAATAAGGTCACTACCTCATGGGGTTGTTTGTTTATCAAATTAGTAAATACACATGAACCACTCAGAGCAATACCTATGAAGAGGAAATGCTCATGTTGGCGCTGGTGCTATCACTACTGTCGTGTTACTACCACTCCCTACCACTACTACTAGTTCTTGACTGATTTCTCCCAATTCAATGTGATCTGTGAACCACTAAAAAATTAAAAAGAAGAAATATACCATGTTTTGCATTTTTATCGGAACAATACATATAAGTGTGTTTGTGTACGTATGTGTACTATGTAGGTGTTTAAATCTATTGTATGTGTGTATCCTTTGTGTAAAACCATTAAATAAGATCAGCCAATTTTCCCCTGAACTAAATAGGAACTGACTCAACATTTCATCACTCTCAAATTGCTGATTTGCAAGTATTAATACTCCATTTTGAATTTACGTGTGTCCTTGTGGGACGTATATCATGATGTATATTACTGGGGTGTGCCTGGGGTTGGTACTTCCTCATTTTTTTCAATAAGTTGAGTCATAAAGCAGACGGAATTTTTATTTTGTCTCGGTGCTTGAAATGTAGCCCATGTGTAGGAGGTAGGAAACATGAATTTGCGTGTTCCAGTTACTCTTGGAATGCTTTTTCTTGGGAGGAGTATAAAATTGGTGGAGTAAATCCTCTACCAAAATAAAGAGAATGTCTGATAGCTTATACTAGTCTCATTTTGTTCTGAAGAGCCTTCACTCATGGTCTTGCAGAAGGTACTTATTTGAAGACTGTTTATAGTAGCTCTGTAATTACAAAAAAGTGGAAGCAACTTAATGACCATTGAGAAGAAAATGGAAAACCAAATTGCAATGTATATAAGATATTACATAGCAGTAAAAATGAATAATCTATAGCAATATAAAATAACCTAAATGAGTGTCGATAGCATAATGATGAATAAAACCACAAATTTCAGAAGATAGTCTATAATGTGACACGGTTCTTATAATGTCTAAAAACAAACTACAAAACAATATGTTATTTAAGAATCCATATGTATGTGGCAAAATTCTCACACACATATGTATTTACATATTAATTTCTAAGTAATAAATAAATGAATCAATAAAAATAAAATAAAACCGTGCATTGCCCAATGACAATATTGTATTATGAATAGTTCAAGTCTATGCAACTGAGGTCCATAGGAAGAAAAAATAATTTCAAAAAGAATAATCTCACAAGCCATTGTTTTGCAGGAAATAAAACTTCAGCATGTAGTGCGTACAGAATAAAAACCACAGAGTGTGACTTGGGAATAAGAAACTGTTATTTAAAAGTCCTGAAATTTTTACAAAATCTTATGTGATAACATCTGTCCTCTGTAGCTTTTTCACTCTGTGATTGCTGGCCAAGACATTGCTATTTGTATTTGAGTCCATGAGGTAAGGTCATGGGATCGCCTTCACAGGACTTTAAAAGAAATAAAATCTGGGCACATTTCCATTCCCTCCAGTCCTGCTAAAGCCCAGAGTAGAAAAAAGGCAACAGATTCCGAGGACTCATCGTTCAAATACATGGAAAAAAGCCAAACGAATCCTTTTTTCTACTACTGGCTTCTCTTTCATCTCTGCTGTTTGTTTCCTTACTCTGGTGTATAAAGAGGGGGTGAGTCCCAAAGCAAGAACAGGCCAAGAGAAGATGCATGACTCAGCTAGTGAGCCAGTGAGACACCTGAGAGCAGCATGACATGTTTGAAACATGTGTCTGGGTTTCTCTTCTCCCTAAACGCCTGACCTTTGTCGACTTTCGAGTAGCACGGCTGCTGCTGAATAATAACAAAGAACAAACTTGCAAATCATAAAGTGCAAGGATAGGCTTACAGGAGAGGGCTGGGATTCACAGGCTGTTTTCCTGATTTTCCCTTTATCTCTTGTGATGCCAATAAAGATGTACTTGTGAGAAGAGCTTAGAGTTTTGAGCCTTTTCTGATGATACTTTGACTTGTAACTTTCCAACTTGGAAAACTTTCTTCCTCAGGTCGGATGTGGAGAAAATCGGAATAAATTCCCCCTATTTCACTGCAACGCTGAGAGAAAACTACTATCTGCCAAAAGGCACAGAGAAAATTAAACCAGTGCAGCCCCTTAGAAGTAAAGGACAGTGAATAGACCGAAGTGGCCTGCTGCTAGTCCCGCAGTTTTTGGAAGCATTATGTTTTATATTAACTAATGCAAAGTCTGCTTTCCACTTAGCAACATGCCTGAGCTTGTTTTAATAGAAAAGATCCCTATCTATCTATCTATCTATCTACTTGCCAAATTGTCTAAGGAAAACAATGTTTCTGGAATATGTTTATGCTATGACTTCTGGTATCCCTGGGGTACAGCACTATATATTGTTAGAAGTATTCATACCTTAGTTATAAAAGTCCAGAGTTAGACATTATTGGAAAGTAACAGTATTGTCTTTCTTTATATGCCAGGTTGTTTCAATCACACACAAGTTGAAAATTTCAAATTAAATTGATTCTATCAAATTGATTGTCTCAGTAATTATTTGGCTAAACTTAAGCTCAAATCATAGATGAATAACCAGTATTGAGGCTAATTATTGTTTTGTCAAATGGATGAGAGAGAAAACAGACTAAATGCTATTGCAATATGTAGAAAAATCTAGCATATGATATGTTATTGTCAAAGCAGCCTTAAATTTTTTTTTTGGAACTAGGAGACAAATAGATAAATGAAAACACACACAAACATTAAGTGACTGGATATTTACAAAGGTGATATGTGACTAAGATATGTTTGAATGAACTGATGATCTAAGAGTTGCACTAAAATTGAGGCTCTGCCTTTCCCTCCCACATTTCTTGTCATTTGTTCTCTTTGTCATTAAAATCACATAGGAAGGTGGTTTTACCACTTTTTATGTGTATAGAACTCCTAAATTTGTATAATCAGTTACTACCTTTCTCCTGAGCCCCAGAATAGCATACTCCACTAAAATATCTTTAAGATATTTAAGAAGTATCTTTAACTTAACATGGCCAAAGTAGAACGCTCCTCCCCATTTCAGTAAGTGGCACCACAAACTACCAGTGACCAAAACTTCAAACAAGATATTGTTTTTGATTTTTTCCTTTTCCTCCTTATCCTACCCCATATTCAAACCATCAACAACATACTTAGCTTTTTCAATAATACATGGAAAGACACTGTCTATGTCCCTCTATCTCACTGCTATTACTTGGGTCTAAGACACCCTTATTTCTTTCTTGAGCTTGGCTTTCACTTTTGGCTGCTCAACCCCTCCCATTCTCCCAGCAGCCAGAGCGAATTTTTGAGAGTGTACATCAAGTTGTGTTGCATGCTTGCTCAAAGCTCTCCACTGGTGTCCATTACAGTTGGGTATAATACTTTTCCTGTGTTCAAAGCAATGGGAAATCAGTTCCAAGCCTCTCTCTCTAATCTCTCCTTTCCACCCTGTCCCCCTGTTTATTGTGCTCTGGCCCAGTAGCTTCATTTCTGTTTCTGAGAATCTGGTTTCTGTTCTGGGGACTTTGCTTTTGCTGCTAGCTTTGCCCAGACTGGCTACTTCTGGATCTTTCCATGGCCAACTCCCTTCCATCATTCAGGATTCAGCTCAAATGTCACTTCCTCAGTGAGTCCTTTCCTGACAAATCTATTTAAAGCCATCCCCTCCCCTTTGTCACTCTTAGAGTGTTACCCAGTTTTAGTTTTATTCTCTTAGTAGTAATAAACTTCTAATATTGTTCTGTATTCATGTATTTGGAGACTACAGCTTAAGCTTTGTTGTTCATTATTGTATTAATATCTCTAGCACCTGGCTCAGTGAATATCAAGCATTTCCAAATGACTGGACAACTTTTCCTTAACCTCATTTGAGTCTCATAACAACCTTCTGGGTGGACACTGTTATCGCCTCTTTCTAGTGGTTGGCATCTTAATTTTGGTGTTTTGGTTTTTTTTTTTGGTAAGTCCATAGCTCATATTTCTAGAAAGAATACATAGTTCTCATTTCACAGGTGAAGAAATCTCAGGGTTCAGAGAAGCCAAGTTACCTTTCCCAATGTCATACATTATGTAAATGGCACAGTTGCATCTAAAATATGTGTCTTAAAAATTAATTTATTAATTAACTTTCCCCAGCTTTATTGAGGTATAACTGGCGAACATAAATTGTATGTATTCAAGTTGTACAACATGATGTTGTGATGTATGTCATTGTGAAGTGATTTAGTCCTGGCTCCTAGCTATTTGCTATTTCCCTGCTAACTTGTTACTTTCCTCATGGCAATTTCCCTAGTAAGAAACTCTGGAAGAAAAATATTGAATGGTAAAGAGTACATTTAGTTAGGTGCTCAGGAATTGAATCAAAATTTTTTTTTTTTTTTAAAAACATGTAATCGGTGTATTCTTCAATGAACCTCTTTACTTTCTTGTTGTTCAGACAATTCTAGTATGGGCTCCGTCCTAGTGGAAAATGTTGGTATAATAAGGTTGGAAATGTCATTTTGAAACACTTACTATTGTTTTTTCCTGCTATTCTCTTCCTTGGTTTTCTCTTCCTAGCCAAATCTTGCTTATCCTGCACTCAGTAAGTAGCAAACATTTTTAGTGCAAGACCTTGTCTTGGAGGTGATATTGAAGAGTGTTATACAGTTAGTCTTTGGCTTAATGTTTTTCAAGCTCAAATTCAGGCTGTTGCTTTCTAATTTTGTGACCCTGGAAAAGTCTATTTTCTTATCTTCTAAAGATGCATATTAATAATAATACATACTTCCTAGGATTGTTAGAAGAATTAAACAATAATAACTTGCTAAACTATTATACTCAGTGTTGAGTATATACAGAGTATTAAAAAATAGTTAACTATTATTATTTTCCATCTTTGTACTTCTAATACCTAAGCACAGAAGCTACATATAGTAAACATATAAAAATGTTAATTAAATGAATCCAGGGGCCATGTTATCGACTGGATCTTTGACAAACTTTAGTAGGCTTATCCCTCGCATCAATTTCCTTAAACAGGAATTGAGAATGGTACCTATTGTTTCCCTCTAACATTTGTTTTTACCTTGCCTAACCAAACCCACTTCCTACCCTAGAGTTATTTGACAGATTTTTCAAATATATAGGTTCTTTCAGCATAAATTATTGTTAATAAGAAAATGTGTTTTGTTGAGACAACCTCTGCTTTCTGCTTAGATTTTGAATCGTCAAATTCTAATTTATAGAATTTGATGACACTCCTCCTAAAAGCTGGTCTTTTTTCCTCAGGCCAAATTACCCACCATTAGTCTCTCTCCAGAGCACCTATCTTTTAGTTCTGGAATACTCTGTTATCTTGTTTCCCTTGTTGATGGAAACATATCATTTTTCAATATTGCCTTTAAATTGAGAAATTCAAAGGTACACATGGGCTTTAGGAACCAGGAGAATACGTGCCACGTGCTGCCTTCTTCTGAGTTTGTTGCTGCTGAAGGTGAAGCGCAGCATGTTTCCTTTTTGCTAATTATAAATACCCAGTCACCAAAACTTCAAACCAGATAGTGTTTGGGAACAAGGGAAGTGACTGGGGAGCCGTTCACAAGTAATGAACTTACCATGTCACAGACCTATGCTGTTCACCCAGATAAAGACACTGCATTTTTCAAGTTATCAGTTGTAGTGTTGTGCTTGAATAAAACAGAGATATTGATATGTATCTAATCTTGTTTGGATGAAGTTTGACTTTGCTATCTAAGATGTTCATCTAAAAAATACAAAAAGAACAGGAAACTTAAATGAATCAATAGTGAATACTTATCAGTCAGTGTTGGGTCAATATTATGTGTAGAATTCTTTTTCTTTATATTCATAGCCCATGTGGAAAGGTAGCTTCTCTTTTCAGTTGAATGATACAAGGAGAGTTGCATCACACATCAGAATAATTATGTTGGAGAATCAAGTTTTTAAGATGTGAACAGTGACATCAGGTAAACAAGAAAACACTCACCCCGATCTTTCCAGAATCACAACTCAGAATATTGAACACATCTATCAAAATAAATTCATCAGAAGCTCTCTTAACTGATCTTTGCTTATCCTACTTAGCACATCAACTCAATCCTTTCTCTCTAAAACATAGATGACCATGTGCTGCCCACTACTAGGTTCTGGGCCATTACGTGGTCCTCTCTCACACCTCCCCTCTCAGAAATTGAGTGACATGCTTACCAAGACACAGTTGTGCTTAGTTCCAAACCTTTCTATGTCATTATATTCATTATACTATATTCTGTAATTTAAGATAATGATTTTTTTCGGAAAGGGAATATAATTTCTTTAAAAAATAAGTTGAATGATTTAAAAATCATTGATAAAGATGAGTTGATAAAAATAAAATTGCTTTTGGATTAGAGGTAAGACCACTTTAGAGGATTAGAAAAAATAATTGGAAGGATGCTTACTTTACTTCCTTTGCAAGTATCTTCAACCTCTTGCTTTACTTTAAGCCAAAATTGTAAATATTACATGGTGTGTTATGGTTATGTTTTGTTGTAGAAAGAAGATAGAGTACTCTACCTGTGTATCTACTGTGTATCTATCTATTCAAAGGAACACCTTGAATCTGCATAGAAAGATTGGAGAGTGAATGTACACCTATACATTTTAAGTTAAAATATCAAGGTGTGTATGTGTATTTTGGAGGGTCTACTTTATTATTTTCAAATAATTGACTGTCTGAAGGCAACAACTAAGCCAGACAAGAGGGCTTTTACTCTGATCACACACCTCATGAAACTGAAGGTCGAACGTGATGAAAAGAGAGGTAAGTTGTTGGGGACCAAGTGACTTCTCTTCCCAAGGTCTCGGTTTCCTTTTCTCTGAAATGAAAGGGTTGGACATAATCAACCTGAAAGTTCTTTCTAATTCTAATATTTTGTATTTCTTGATACCAATTTGGTCAAAGTAAAGACCTTTCCTATTATGTTACCTGTTAGATGGCTTTTCAGTCCCCTGTACTTCTCTCAGGTATACTTTTTTGAACATTGTATTGGCCCTGGAATATTTATTTGAGTTCATCCTGTTTTCTTGTTAATCATTCAAGAGACACTTGTCTGGAAGAGAGACCCAGGTTGAGTTGCATTTGGTTTAGATCTACATAAGAGCATGTTACTCCCTTGCTTAAGGTCTTTCAAGAGCTCAGCCTTCGGTACAGGGCATCATGCACCTTCCTTAGCATGCATCTAAGTTTTTGCATAATCCAGTGTCTACAGAATATTTCAACCTGATTCTATAAACTTCTATTACTGAACTGACTTGATTATCCTTATTCCAAGATGCTGTTTATACTTCTGAGACTTCATACATGCTGCTTGCTCTGTCTAGAATGTTGTTCTTCATCTGTTTTTTGCTGGTTAACATATATATATACACACACACATACACACACACATACACACATATATATACACACACACACACACACACACACACATATATTATATATGTATTTTTTTGGAGATGGAGTCTCGCTCTGTCACTCAGGCTGGAGTGCAGTGATGTGATGTCGGCTCATTGCAAGCTCCACCTCCCGGATTCATGCCATTCTCCTACCTTAGCCTCCTGAGTAGCTGGGACTACAGGTGCCTGCCACCATGCCTGGCTAATTTTTTTCTATTTTTAGTAGAGACAGGGTTTCACTGTGTTAGCCAGGATGGTCTCAATCTTCTGACCTCGTGATCGGCCCGCCTCGGCCTCCCAAAGTGCTGGGATTACAGGCATGAGCCACCATGCCTGGCCAACTTCTATATGTTTTTAAAGAGTTAGTTGTGTTGCTCCTTTCTTTAGAGAGCTTTACCTGATTACCCCAGGCCAACCCAGTGACTTCTTCTATGACTTTCTTGGAAATCTAAGTTTACTACCAACATTTTAATATCCCACAATACATCTCTTCCACTAACCTGTAACCTCCTAGAAGAAGAAGACTGAATCTATGTTTGTTCCAGAACCTGTACGTTTTGCAGCATGGGGAAGTAGTTCAAAATGTTTTGTCAAATGCACTGTTGTAAACATGGGAGTTTGCAACTGGATTTGAAAAAAATAACTAGACTGCCTGGCTTAAAACCTCCGTTTCATACATGAAGAAACTGAGTCCCAGATGATTTTATGACTTTGCCTAGTGTCTATTACTAACCCTGGAAACTATAATTCACCCCACTGTGTCTTATCCTTAGCTTCCCTCCCTGTGATACCCAAATTCAAGAGCATCTGACTCACAAATTCATAGGAGAATATAGCTATTGAACAAGAGTATAGCTATTGAAAAATTAACATAATGAAAATGCGTACTGGAATGTTTCTACCCCAGCTCAGATTCCAAAAATGAACATAGGCTAAGGCCTAATGAATAAGCCTTTCCCTAACTTATCAAGTAAGCATCCTTCTGTCTATACCCCACAATAGCCATCACAGGTCTTAACTGAGGCTATGTCTTGATGTTTCTCTTTAAAGTCTCATCCAGTGCTCATCTTCTCCTGTTATGGGGGCTTGAATCCTTGTGATATGTAGCCAATTAGCACTTAAATGTTTTGAACTGGATAAAAATTCTGCTGATATTAACTACTAGGTAACCTTGTGATTACTTCAAGTTGAAAGATTCTAACTCTGACTATCCAACTACACCCCAATCCTAAATGGAAAGTTGTAAAATGTTTTAGTGGAAGAGAATGAAAGATGTTATTGAGTACAGAATTAATCATTAAAAAGGGACTGCTCAAAAGGAAATTAAAGGACAAAAATGATGAGTAAGGCAAGTTTAAAAAAACCCAATCCTTAAAGGTGTATGTTGCTTAAGCTTGTTATTCAGAAAAGTTAGAGATAATTTATTTTTCCAAACTGAGACATTTTTGAGAATGGAAAAGAGGACTACTAATAAAAGCACAAGCACAAACCAGGACTGCCTTTGCAAAATCAGGACATATGGTTACCCAAAAAAAGCTCACCTCTGTCCAGTGTAGTTTCATTACTTCAAGAATGTTCTCCTAGATAAGCCATGTTCCCAACAGTTGAGCTGAGAGTGTCAGACATGCTTCTGATCTGGTTTTCTATCTCTTCCCATTCCATTCTGGTCCTGATGCTTCATTTCACCAAATTCCACTCTCACAGCTTCCCATTTGCCTAGCCTTTCCCATTGGAAAGACATATTTGACTTTCTTAAATCTCTACTTTCTGGCTGCATGTGACTTAAGTCTTCCATTTGTTATATGATTTGTTACTCCAGTGATTTTCACACAATTTTTGGTGGCATTCTGGGTTTCAAAGGTTCAATAAATGTTTGATTTTGCTTTAAGTTTTTAAAGATATATTGTTTACCCATAATTATTTTGGCTGACACAGGGGATGAGAAAAACTGTGTGGGAAGATAGCTTGCTCCCATCTTCCATTAGAGCAGCTCTCCCTTCTTCCTCTGGCAGTGATTCATATCAGGCCATTGCGGGCACCCATTTCCAATGCTGCCAGCCTGTGCCCAAGCCCCTGGGTGTCCGGAGGCAAGGAACCCAGCCTTGGGCCTATGCTGCAACTGCATTATGATGAGTGTCCATCATGCCCTGAGCCTTACTCAATGCTTTAGGGAGGACAACCCTGCTTTTACCTGTTTGAAATATTTTGTTCGAAAAGACTTTAACCATTAAATTTGCTTAAAAACCATGACTCTAGCTTTTCCCACAGTAACTGACTTTCCTTTGTTTTAGCTCCCAGGTTACTGTGTCTATGCCTGCGGTGGGCAGCTTCTGAAATAGCTTCCAATGATCCTTGCTTCTGGTATTTACAATCTTGTGTATTCCCTCTCTGTGAGTGTGGGATGGACCTAGTTGATTTTAACAGATAGAATACTACAGCAAAGGTGATAGGGTGTTACTTCCAAGATTAAGGTGCAAAAGCTTGAGTTACTTGAGTCTTGCTAGCACTGTCTTTTCCTCTCCCTTGCTCTGATGAAGCCAGTTCCTATATTGTGAGCTACCCTACAATGGAAACCTCATGGAAAGGAAGAAAGAGAAGCCTCAGACCAACAACTCGTGAGGAATTGAGACTCTCAGTCCAACAGCCCTTGAAGAACTGAATCCTGCCAACAAGCTGAGTGAGCTCAGAAGTGAACCTATCCTCAGGTAAGCCTTGAGATGACTTCAGCCTTGTAATAAGCCCAGAACCAGAGGATCCACTTATGCCGTTCCCACAGTCTTGACCCAAAGAGACTACTAGATAATAAATGTCTTAAGCCACTAAGTTTTGGAGAAATTTGTGATACAGCAACAGATAACTGATACAGTGTCTCATTCGAAAGGTCAATTTCAACCTCAGCCTTACCCCATTTTCCTTTGGCCTCAGGGGAATGAACAAGTCACAAACATCACACAGACTTCAGAGAACTAAGACTATAACTTGTTCTTTTAAATCCTAGATCCAGGCCTGGTTATGTATCCTGTGATTTACATGCAGAACTCCAGTATTTTCATCAAACCCTTGTTCAAGTATTCAAATGAATTCAAAACTACTGCTTGGGAAGATGACAACAACAACAAGAAGAACAGCAACAACACTTTCTCCTTTTGCAGTGTACTGCCTGTGTACAAGTCAGACAACAACTTACCATTTTTAATTTCCTTAGTAAAATACTACTGATGGTGTCTTCATTTAAGAACTTAAGCATCTCCTTGCAATCAGCAGCACAGGGCACTTGCATGGAGGGACTTCAGTCTGAATTTGACTGTTATACATCGTTCATTAAAAGTCTTGCTGAGAAAATTGGTATGTCAGCATCAGAGAAGTTGAATCCTTTATTTTTATCAGATTTTTAAGGCTTTATCATGACATTGAAGCACACCATGAGCTAGCCACCTACTGGAATTTATTACTCTGATTCTCTATGGAAGTGCCTTGAGAAAACTGCAATTTAAATTTACTCCTTAAACTTTGAAATAAAGAATGCCCATAAATAGAGCTATAGTGATAAGCTTTTGTAAAATCATTTTCAAAGACACCATCAGTTTGTTGTTCACTATACGTACATTATGATAAATGTTTTTTCAGTTCAAAACTATGAAATAGGCGTATTTCTCTAGTAAAACAAGTGCATGTTCTTTTACTGAACAATAAGAATGATGTAACATCCTAACTTTCTCATTTTGCTTTGGCTGCCGGGAAATATGTTTATTTTCTGAGCAGTTATAGTAGCTACTCTTAGCCTAAGTTTGTTACTGTTATCTCTTTTTGGCTCCATATTTTAGTACTTGTTTGATTAATTTTCTTTTTATTTATTTGAGTTTTATATTGTTTTGGTGCCTTTATATTTCAAACGGTCACATTTTAGGAAGTTAGGTGGTGAAATGCTGCCCCTTTAACATTTGAAAAAAGGTCTCACTAAGTTAAACAAGAAATCTTTCTTCTTTTTGTTTTTACTTTAATAGTAAAAACCTTTTCACAGAGGATTGAAAATATTTCTTTTAGAATTTTATAACTTAATAGATAGATACATCTTATTTTTAAAATCCACATTATTAAGTAAAATCTCACAGTGAAAGGCATGAGATCTTGGCTTTGCCAAGCAAAACTGAACCTAGAAGTAAGCCAAGTGAGGCTGCAGCAGGAGGCTGCAGGCGGTGGGAGTGGTCATCTTTGGAGGAAAACATGATGGAGCCTGCTGTGTCCAGTTCTGATTCTGTGGTGAGTATTGTTCTTGCTTGGGTAACTCCTTAGTTTGTACCTCTGGCCTTCTCGGTGATTCTATGAGTCACCTAGTATCCTGTAACAAAAGCTTTTTATCTGCCTGGATTTTATTGTATGCAACTAAGAAACCTGAGAAACACAGGCTTACAAACACACGTACCTTCAGGGGCTAGTCAAATAACAAAAAAGACTGATGTGGGTCAGTGTAAGAGCCAGGGAACAGTGACTCAGGGGAGGAGGGATGTATATACCCCTCTAATGGCATTCAAATTCAACTTTTCTAAAACATTCTTTTCATCACAACTAACTTGGTAACATCTGCGCTCTAAATTTAGCTTATGGGGCTCCCAGTTTGTGACATTTGACACTGACATTTATTTAATAGAGTTTTTTTTTTTTTTTTTTAATTTGAATTTAGGGAATTTCTTGCTTGCCTTTTTTAAAAATGAAGTTGGCATTTTCCACGTAAATATTTTGCCATTTTAGCAACATGGTTGTGACTCTGTGGATGCCCTGGGGTTCCTAAGAAATTCTCTTATACTGACTTACCTTATGGTGAGGGCAATCATGATCCCAAGTAAAGAGAAAGGGATAATCCTGGATTACGGATGCTGGATGCTGCTGGCCGATAGCAGCAACACTCCTTTTCAGCAAATCCTCATTCCTTTATCACAGAGAATAGACTCCCAGGAAAACCCTGTGTTCTAAGTATCTTTTAATGTCCCAAACAGTTCCTGACTTGTAACAGCTTTTAAAAGCAGCCACAAAACTGGAAGCCCAGCTAACATTTTTCAGTACCAGGATATAGCAGAAATGAAAGTTCTGTGGCAAGTGATGTGTCTGAAAATTGCACTGGAAGAGTGATCATTAGGAGGACTGTTGGCCCGTTTCCAGAGTGGCAGATGTCTGGGATAATGTTCAGGGGAAACTCACCTATTTCATCCTTCCCCTCAAGAGCTGGTTAGCTTTAGTCCTTGAAGCAGTGAGATTCAGCACCTAATTCTCTGTGTTTCATGCAGAGAGATACAGTGCTTTAAGCCAACATTTCATTTGTGGTTTTAAAACTGTATTTGGATTGCATTCTGTTTTGTGATTCATGTATATGTTGCCTCATTCCTTTTCATTGGAATGCCACATCTACGGGCCTCATTATCTCTAATAGACCTTTTAGCTCTCTCAGGGTTATGTGGTTTCAAAGTATTACAAACTCATTCATGTCATTCTAATTTAAACACGATGTTGTTATTCCTGCATCTATTTTATGAACTACCCTTCTGCTTCCTTTTCTACTTATTGGGTGTTATGGGAAGTTGAAGATAGCATTCCAGTCAACTGTGGAGCTAAAACGTCTGCGTAATTGCATTTGACAAATGTTGAAACCCTATCCCCCAAATACTTGCAACACTTTCCTTCCTGACACCAGCAATAATGAAAATGTCATGGTGCTAATGAAGGATTTCTACTGCAGTCCCTTGAACATGGCCCAAATAATCATTGTCAGGCATACACCATTCAGAATTCTTGGTATAGGCTTATCCATCAACTGAAGTTAGGCCTCCATTTATTTCAGGATGACAAAGATATATTTTTTTCTAGACACTTATCCTGGAAGCTTTGAGAAAGGGCAAAAAAAAAACAGGTTGACTGTGAAAACAAAATAATAATGGTTGTGTGTATAAGAAAGTCTCCTTAATCTTATGTGTTTGCTTCTTAAAGCTCCCATAAACACAAGAAGAGAATGACCATTTAGGTTATTGTTTTTCAACAGAGAAAGTGTTGCACCAGAATTGTAGATTAGCAGAGTTGGGAGAAAGGTTTAGAAATGATCTTGTCCCATGCCCTTTATTTGCAGGCAAGGCAATGTGGTTTAGAAAGTGGTAGTGAGTTGCCTCATTAGGATGTGAGGGTGAGTAAAGAGGAAGTTGATGGACAAGCAGATTCTCCATTAGAATATAGCTTCTACCTTCCTGGAAGGGAGTGACAAACAGGTGAGATTAAGTGACCTTAGTGGAAAATATGAATCGCCAGTGGCAGAATATTGTTTGAAATACATCTTGATTTATTTTCCTTCCTCCTTTCTTCTCTCCCTACGTCTTTTCCTTCTTTCCTTACCTTCTTTTGTTACTCTTGTATTTACCCCTTGAACTTTTCTTCTATTAATTCTACCTTGTAATTTTAAACTGGAAGTAATTTTTGTCCTGCAGGGCACATTTAGTAATATCTGGAGACATTTTCAGTTGTATCTAGTGGATAGAGACCAGGGATGCTGCCAAATATACTACAAGCATAGGATATCCCTGCCTGTGCCCACAACAAAGGATTTTCTGGTCCAAAATGTCAGTAGTGCTAAGTGTGAAAAATCCTGTCTGAGCTGATTCTTTCCAGCAAAGAGAAGAGACAGAAGAGACCAGAGAATATTTGGAAGAGAAAAGGAGATACGATAAGGTACCTCTCAATTATAGAGAAGGACAATGGGAAACTACTTTAGTACTGAGAGGAGAAATCTGGGGAAAGAGTCTGAGAAGGGTGAGAGGTGAGAGTTGATGTTACCCTGTGAGACTTCCACCTCCATTGGGCCATACCTTGGAAGGAACAGGAATGCAACAGATAGCAAACTACCCACATCAGTTTGGAGTTTGGTAAAATCCTAGAGCCGGATCTGCATGTTTTGACCTCTTGGCCTTTGGCCTAGTTTAGAAGACTTCATGCTCCTCAGAGAGAATCCAAATTCAGCTGGTGTCTTAGGTACTATGGACCCAAACCCAAGTCGTTAGTAGAAGTGGTGGAGGAAGATGCTCAGGCCAGGAAGACTGAGATAGCGCCCTTAGCTTTCCAGAGTCCACACTAGCATGGAGGAGGTCAGGATATTACTGTGTGCCACAGAGGGCTGCTGTAGGTACTGGTTGAAGAGTTCCTCAGGGGTGTCTCTGAGTCAAGGAGTGAAAAGACTCTGAAGTGGAGAGCTGCAGGGCAGACCACCCTTGCTGAGTGCTTAGATCCAGACACCAGCCATCCCTGTAGGCAGACCAATGGACCTTGACTACATAGGAGTGACACCAGCTCACACATTCTGCAGCAGCTGTTATGAGCCCTGAAGCCCATTACAAGAAGTAGAGCACCACAACCGCCTACACCATCTCACCCCACCCCATGACATAACACAAGCATCACCTTCTATCCAATGTCTGGAGAAGAGAAAGAGAACTGAAGGAGAAAGGAATCCAGAAAGGCCAATTACCTGAAAGAGATTATGTGTTAAACTAGAAAAGATCAGAAGCTTGTAATTAGCAAGTATATTTTACTGTCAGCAGTAATGAATGCTGAAGGGAAAATGAGAAATATAGTTAACTTCCCCCCATTTACATTCAACCTCACTACATTCTTATTCTGTGGCCATACGACCCCAGTATCTAGTACTAGTTTCTTTTTTGACACCCTTATCCACATTCATCATTTCTTCAGCCACATTCTCTCTATGATGGAGCATCTCACCTTTGAACAAACACCAGTTGCCAGGTTGGCTGCTCACTTGCCTTTGCTCTCTTTTTTCTTCTCCCATCTCTGTGGATGTCCTCAGTGACAAAGGAGCTGTCTGTGTATTAAGATCACCTTGTCTTAGTGGAGAAATTTATCAGTGTCTTGTATGTCCGTGAGACCCAGGTCCTCTCTAACGAAGTATATGTCACTGCATAGCAGATCCAGCTACATTCCTGAATACACCAGGGCCCCAGAAGGAAACATATGACACTCTTAAATGGGGAATTTGAGGCATGCTTAATAAAGGGCTTATTTGAAACACTGTGGACAGGGTTAAGGGACATGAACAATAGATGAAGAAGCATCTCAAAACCAGTAATGGTCCTCTGAAGGGGAAAGAGGAAGTGGTGTTATTGGAACACAGAGACATCTCTAGCTATAGAAAAAACCTTTTGTAGAGGAAAAGAGTCACTGCCAATCTGTGGCCCAGCAGGGAAAAAAAAATCAGTCAGGAAATATCTCGATCTCAGTCCCTTTATACCCTTTGATCTCTTGCTGGTAACTCTTTTTGGTCAACCAAACTGGAAACTAGGAGACAAGGGAGCTCTGTGGATGGAATTCATAGAAATCAGCATCTGGGATGCAGGAGAAGGCTGCAGAGGGTGTCTTTAGGGACGAAATGAGAATATCCAAAACAACAATGGTTTTAGATGTTCTTTGGGTCTGCTACCTTAGAGTTTGGGCTCTGCCATGCATTCGAGCTTAAACAGCTTTTAATTTTTCTGTAAATTAGTTTCCTCTTCTGAATTATGGCAATATAAAAAACAGTACCTACCTCATTTAGTTGCTTTGGTATTATGGGTAATAATACATGTAGCACACTCATAGCAGTACCAGGCGCACAGTAAGTGCTCAGAAAATGTTAGTGGCTTTGATTTTCCTGGTTCTTTGGTCTTTAGCAGGACAGGTAGCAGGGGCTCTGATTTCAGCATGCTGTGCAGTCATTTGCTCCTCATGTGCAGGATGATGCCCTGCCAGGGAAATCCTGAATTTGAAGTGGAGAATTAGGCAAACTCTACCCTATAGCACTGCTGATTTTACACTTAGTTTATTTTGCTTAGATTATGAGTCTGCTTCTTCCTTCTTTAGAGGATGATTTTTTTTTTTTTTTTTTTTTTTTTTTTTTTTTTC
>NC_045446.1:27484792-27545503 GCF_002776525.5 Piliocolobus tephrosceles | reverse complement strand
TTTGACGCGGAGTCTCACTCTGTCGCCCGGGCTGGAGTGCAGTGGCCAGATCTCAGCTCACTGCAAGCTCGGCCTCCTGGGTTCCCGCCATTCTCCTGCCTCAGCCTCCCAAGTAGCTGGGACTACAGGCGCCCGCCACCTCGCCCGACTAGTTTTTATATTTTTTTTAGTAGAGACGGGGTTTCACCGTGTTAGCCCAGATGGTCTCGATCTCCTGACCTCGTGATCCGCCCGTCTCGGCCTCCCAAAGTGCTGAGATTACAGGCTTGAGCCACCGCGCCCGGCCGAGGATGATTTTGAGAAACTGTTCTCCAGGAAAAAAGAATTAGTCACAATTACGGCAAAACTTTTACTGCTCTGTTGTAAATTAGGTGACTTATTTTAGGTTCTCATAGCTCCTGTAGTGTTAGATTGGGTGACATAAAAATCACTAGACCCTCCACTTGATTCAGAAACAAAAGGTGGCCTGCACTCTTATTTGATGTAGTTCATGCTGTGGTGTGGCACCCAGATCATCCTGCCTGCTTCCAAGATGGATATGCCTATTTCCCAATTATTGGAAATATTGGTAATTGACAGATTCCTTTGACTTTCTTTTTCAAATTTTCCACTGGCTGAAGAGAGTCACCTTGTCCATACCCAGTGGCTGGTCAATATGATTTATAAACACCTGGCTGCCTTGCCTCAATTTGAGAAACTTTAAGGGGGTCAAACCGTCACCTTTGCCCTCTGTGGGATCATCTGAAGCCTTTGTTGTGACTACATTGCTGTTTAACTTTCCCCCCCTGCATAGGCTTGCTTTCCTCACTCCCTCTTGTGTATCAATCCCAGTTTGTATACTTTAACAAACTTCCTGCATGCAAATCTCTGTCTTGTAGTCTGTTTCCAAAGAAATCTCACCTGCAACATTTGGGGTCAAGAGTTATTTTTTATAAACCTTTCTACATACTGTTGTATTATCTGGAATGCTCAATAAGTGTTTATTGAGATGGACAATTGCACTTGAAAAGCTAACTCAATGGGACCCTAGATTTAGGGTGATGTGGTTCTCACAAAGGTCACTATTTTAATCTTTAGGATTGATTTGGATAACTGGATTGGTTACACATAGTCCTCTTTCCTCCCTCGCTGTTCCATGTGCGGTTCTACAAATGCCACATTTTCCACCAGAGAGGACCCCTTCTTCAGAGAGAGGAGAGCTGTACTTTAGTTTCATAGTGGTTGGGTTTTCACAAAAGAATTGCCATTCCGAAGACCAATTTGACTTGGCACTTTAATTATGGAATTATACAGTCCAATTAATCAGCCCATAGACAGTAAAGTTCCATTTTGTACCCTTCACAGTGAATCTTTGAGTCTGTGTCAGATTTTATAGTGTTAATGTATGCTCAGAGCTCCTTAGGCAGAAATGTCCATCAGAATGATGCTGAAGACAGTAGTGCTGTTGCCTCATGGTCTGATGTGACTCATTACCCTCTTATTCTATTTTAACACTGCTATGGGAGAGTCATGTTTGAAATATACTATTATGATTATGAGAAAAATGTAGATCCATTAGCAAAATCTTCCTTAATAAATATCAATGTTTTGGTAGCTTTCAGATGTCTGGGGGCATTGGGTTGACTTTGCTGAGTCAAAAGACACACTTCAGTTTTGCCAGCTGGTTGGAGCAGGTGTACCAGTAATGGCATTGCCCACAGTGCATGCTTTGGAGTACAAGCCATGGGCTCTGTTTTTAGTGGTGCTAACTTGATTGTACTCCTGGCTTTTATGAAGATTTGCCAGGTTTTCAGGGCAGATTCTGTCCATGCATAAGTAGCTCAATAATGTTTTCTCATATTGCTAGAAGTTAGTTTTGCACTCTGATATTTTCATCATGGCACCTGTGCCTGAATTCAAGTTCCTGCATCATAATCAAATTATATCATCCAGATTTTTAATTTAAGATCCACAGCTGTAACTAAGTTAGGAGGCAGTGTAGGGTTTATTGTGACAAAGTTTTATTTACAGTGGGATTTGCTTACGAGTCCCGACATCAAAAGACAATTATTCTATGGACCCCTACCAGAATGTAATTAATGAAGGTATTGAAAGCACTGATTAATCTGTAAAACGTCAAGAATAGTGTTAAAAGTCAGATGGAAATAACTTCATCTGGTGAATGATGAGCTCTGTGTGGTAGGCTGAAGTATGTGATGGAGGAAGCAAATGTGTAACTACAATTATAGCTTAAGTCATCCTTAACAAAAAGGAGGGATTAGTGTAATATCGTAAACACTTAGGGCTTTCTTTTCTTTCCAATTTTGCTCTAAATTGAAATGTTGCCTACTTTAAATTTTTGGTGAAACAGATGCACAGAGACACAAATCAGTACATTTATAGAGGATATAGAACATGGTTATTTTGAAATAGTTAACTTTGGACCTAACTGGGATCAGGTTTGAGAGAAATATTTACAAGAGAGGTTTGTGAAGAGAAAAGAATACAGTCAACTTCCAAGTGTAGAAGGCCTGAGCAAACTTGAATGATCCCCATATCTGTCAGAGGGAGAGATGCTCGATATCCATAGAGAGTTTGAAAGCTCCATTCAAATCTATACACTGACTAATACAGCCTATTAGGCAGGAGCACAGATGGATATTTCAGTTGTAGGAAAGACACATTCTCATTGAGAGTGAAAAGACTCACAGGAGAACTGTATATTATTTAAAAAGTTAAATGTTCATCTAGGAACTGAACATGATACAATTTGCACAAAAAGATGAAGAAATACATCATAGACATGCCTAAAATGAAATGCAAATGTTCAGTTATAAAACCCCTAAGAGTCATATTTAAGGAATCTGTGGTCATGGTTGACCAAAGGAGACAGGGAAGGGTGTGGACTGTCACTGGAACTGAGTCTCAGGCAGAATCAGGGCTTGAGGATCTGGCCTGGTTGCAGCTGCTAACTGCAGAGGTTCCAGCTGGGGACAAAGTGACGTGTCCAAAGGGAGAACAATAACTAAAGTTTACAGTCTAGGCAATGAGTAAACACTGGCATGAAGAGATTACAGGGGGTCTAAGGAAAATTACTGAGGCATTAAATTGAGGGTGGGCCTCAGAGATGGTGAATTTAAGGTTAGGTGTTACTAGAAAAGCAGTTATATCATAGGAAGCTATTCAGGGCCCCTGTCACAGGGCTAGGCCTCACAGACAGACTCCAGTATGTCAGAGAGGACAAGCAAGAGCAACACAGAGCTCCAATTTTAGTAGATATCTCGGAGAACCATGCAAGATTTAGACATAAGGACACTACTCTAGAATACAAGTCTGAATTCAGTTAGGAAACTGTGGTTGAACGTTGGAGATATAATCACTTCCAAGATCACTTCCAAGAGTCCACTTCTTCCATACTCAGGCACGCCTTGAACTAAATTTCTGTAGATATGCTTGCTATTAATGGATGATTGCAGAATGTCCTAACAATCAGCTAGTTCCAGTGGAATGGTTCATCTAATGGTTATCAAGTCACCAACTCAGTAGTATAAGTAGATATAATCTGATTCTCACTATACCACTCACTCTTTAATCTTTTCCATTGTTCTTGGGATGCCTGGAGACTAATTTAGTTTGTGTCTGTTTTCATTATTCTTGCCAGTAGTGAATCACTTTGCTCCATCAGCAGCAGATTCTCTTTTAAAAGCAAATCAATGTATCTAACGGGTTTTCAGAACGGGTACTTATGATCAATGTGCATTATTTATCACAGAATTTCCTGTGTGCATATTTTTTTTCTTAAAAGACTTTTAAGAAGGCAACACTCTAGGTATGCATATGGATAATATGCATAATAATCAGAAACTTAATAATTTATAAATAAAATATTAAATTAGCCTTGAAATTAAAAGAAACTCTCATCTTTCTCATCACTTGGGATGCTCTCTTATTGTTCTGGATAATTTCTAATAGATCAATGATAAGATAAATGAAGACATGTATATATACATCTATAGTATTATTTAATGATAGGTAATAATTGCAGCACAAATGTAAACACACATACATGGAAAAGATTATAGAAATAAAAAAGAAGTTAGAAACCATGTCAAAATAAGCCAGAGTTAATGACACTGTGCAATAAATTTGTGCATGAATTTCCTGGCAGTCCAGTCAAAAAAGGAGAAGGTTGTCTTTCTCTGCGATAAAAGCATGCAGACAAACTTTTCCTGGCACTGAAATCAAGGTTGTATAGTGGTAGTTAAAACTGTGAGCTTAGGACTCAGTAGAAGTGGCTTTGAGTTCTAGCTCCCTCACTTGTAAGTGTGGATCCTTAGGTTAATGATTTCAACTCCTTGAGTCTCAGTGTCTACATCAGAAAAATGCAAACAGCAATACCTCATCCTAAAGGTAGCTGAGAAGTTTAAATTAGAAAAAGCATTTAAAGTACCTAAGGCAGTGCATGCTACAAAGTACCTGCTCAATAACTACTAGTCAAAACCCCACACACACAGGGGTCATCCGAACCAGAAAATTCCCCTGCAGGTGAGATACCAATTTAGGAGAGCATAGGAAAAGCCAAAGTATTCATTTAAAATAATAGTGAAAAGTTTATAGACACAAAATGTTTAATTCTTTTCCTCTTTGAATTTTTATAAAGGTAAGATGAATCCAGAGTGAGTATTTGAGGCTCATAATAATTAATATCTGTTGCTAGCTTTGCTTTGCACTCATTTCAACACAGTATGTGAATACAAATATTTGCTTGATCTGAACTACTGCTGAAGTGTCATAGTCTGAGAATAACACTTGGGCTTATTCATTACTTAAGAGGGTTAAACTGAGAGATGTTTATAGTTAAGTGGCGTAAATATTTTTAAATGTGTATCAGCTCCAAGTTAGAAGTTAGAGGCATGCTTAGTGTTTGAGAAGCTGTAAGTCATCTTTTGTCTACTCTGCATAGACTGGAGTCTTGAATGGTGTGCTCATTGTACATGTGGATATAAATACTGTGCTGGGTGGCTTGATGCCAACTCAGCATCTCTGCTACCTCCTTCTACAATCTGCTGCAATTTGGAGAATCCAAGAGCGACATTTCCAGGCACCTTTTCCCATGTGACTCTGCCAATAGAACCAGTGTACTAGCTAGTGAGTGGCACACCATGTCAGATCTGGAAGGCACAAGGAGGAAGGCTAGTATTCTCCTGAGGCAGTTGCAGCCACGACAGATGGTCACATGTGAGGTTTGAAGCTTCTTTCACCACACTGGTGCCCAAGCTGAGTCCATCAGTGGTACTGCTCGACCCTCACACTCCAAGCTCTTTCAGCAACTGGGTAAGCCTCTAAATCACATATGTAAAACCTCTCATTGAATAAGAGCCTCAGTTTTCCTGACACGATGTTGATTATTTACACATACACTCATGTACTGAGCACCTACTATATAACTTATTGTAATCATTTTACAAAAATTATTTCATTTAAACCTTTCAACAGCCCTACTAATGCTGCCATTTTACAAATGAGGAAATAGAAAGTCAGATAATTACAACCTCATTTAGCCCTTAACAGCATTTTCCCATATATTCTACCTTCATACTATTACTATTAATTGAATATCTATGTTTCTTTCTAAAACAAATTCTTTTATGTGTATAGTAATGTCCTATTCTCTTTTGCCCACTCAGGGACACCACTATAGCAATTCCCATTTCTCTTATACATTATTAAATATCTCCTCTTTACTGGGTTATTCCTATGGGTATAAAAACATACTTTATTTCTTCTATCTTAATCCCACTGTTCTTTCCAGCTGTTACCCAGTTTCTCAGTTTCCTTGAATGTCAAATCAAAATTTTTCTTTGTCTCCAATACCTCTTCTCTCATTCTCTCTTAAACTCTATTTAACTTCTTGTCAAAGTTATCAATGACTTCCATGTTCAATTCGCAGCCCTCATCTCACTGAACTATCAGCGGCCTTAGATTCAGTTGATTTCCCCCTTCTTGGCACACTTTTCTTCACCCGCCTCTCAGAGGCAGGCTAGATTATCTCCTGCTTCACAGATTGCTCCAACTCAGTCTCCTTTGCTGGTCTTGCCTCTTCTCTCAGGCCTATAAAGATTGGAATATCTTAAGGATTGGTCCTGTTTTGTTTTCTTTCTTTCTGTACTCTCACTCCCTTGGTAGCCTTATCCAGCCTCATGATCGATAATACCAGGTATATGTCAATGTCTAATAAATGTTTATCTCCAGTGCAGGCTTCTCTCTTGAGCTCCAGCTGCTGGCATCTAATAGACGTACCAAGCTCAGTCTGTGCAAAATTACACTGCTATCTTCCCTTTCAAGCTTGCTTTTCTCAGCCTTCCCCATCTCAGTGGAAGGCAACTTTATTTTTCCTGCTGTTCAGTCAAGAGACATTGGAGGGATCTTGAACTCCACTCTTTCTCTCTCACCCATTATTTAATCTGTCAGAAAATCTAGTTATAATACCCTTAACGTATACTAAGGATTGGATTGTTTTTCAACATGCCTTCTACTGCCTTCACTATGGTCTTAGCCACCATCCTGTGTCACTTATTGCTACAGTGGAGTTTAACTGGTTTCCCTGTTTCCATTTTTTTCTTGTGGTTGATTCTCAGTAGTCAGATTAACCTGTTTGACATAAGTCATATCATGCCATTTCTCCACACAAGACCTTAGAAGCGTTCTTTATTGTCCTCACAATGGCTTACAAGGCCCTGCATGATATGGCCTCTTGTCCTTATTTAACTTCTTTTTGTCTTTTTTCTTATACTCTACTTTAGCTACATCAGCCTCCTTGCTGCTAGAAATGCACCTTAGGGTTTTGCACTGGCTGTTCCTTCTGCATATAATGCCATCTCAGTGGATAACTGCATGGCTCACTTCTTTATCTCCTTCAGGTCTTAGCTTAAATATCACCTCCCCAATAAGGTCCACTCTGACTACTATATTTTTATTCCTATGTTGTTATTATTTTTCTATTTTTATTTCAATAGTTTTTGGGGAGCAGGTGGTTTTTGGTTACAGGGGTAAGTTCTTTAGTGGTGATTTCTGAGATTTCGGTGTACCCATCACCTGAGCAGTGTACACTGTACCCAATGTGCAGTCTTTTATTCCTCACCCTCCTCCCACCCTCCCCCTGACTCCCCAAAGTCCACTGCCTTTGCATCCTCATAGCTTAGCTCCCACTTACAAATGAGAATATATGATATTTGGTTTCCATTCCTGGGTTACTTCATTTGGAATAATGGTCTCCAACTCCATCCAGGTTGTTGCAAATGCAATTATTTTTTTCCTTTATATGGCTGAGTAGTTTCCCATAGTGTGTACATACCATATTTTCTTTATCCACTTGTTAGTTGATGGACATTTAGGCTGGTTTCATATTTTTGCAATTGCAAATTGCACTGCTATAAACATGTGTGCAAGTGTTTTTTTCATATAAAGGCTTCTTTTCCTTTGGATAGATACTCAGGAGTGGGATTGCTGTATCAAATGGTAGTTCTACTTTTAGTTCCGTAAGGAATCTCCATACTTTTTTCATAGTGGTTATACTAGTTTACGTTCCCATCAGCAGTGTAAAAGTGTTCCTTTTTCACCACCTCCATGCCAACATCTATCATTATTATTATTATTATTTATTTATGGCCATTCTTGCAGGAGTAAGGTGGCATCTCATTGTGGTTTTAATTTTAATATAAAATGATATATAACTTATTATTTATTCCTTCATTCCCCTTCCCTCCTTCCAAATGTAAGCCACATGAGAGTAGGAATTATTTTTCCTTGCCGGTTTCATTCACAAGTATCCCAAGCTCTCCTAAAAGAGTACCTCGTGTATAGTGAACCATTAATAATTTTTTGTTGAATGAGTGATGGAATTTAAGTTATTTGCCTAAGGTCAAAGGATGCACCCTCAGTGGAGCTGATTTTAAAGACTGGGCTCTTTTCTGTATGTCAAATTACCTCTCAATGATCTATGTCTTTACAATATGTTTTGTGATCTCCTCACTCAATCTTTAAAAGTGATTTTGCTGTTAGGGAGTTTGGTATCTGGTCCATGTGGAGCTCTTGGTTGCCTCTTCATACAGTTACTTAGAATTTTGGATGTCAGAAAGGAACTGACTAATTTTTTTTTTCTCTTATTGGAGTGTCTACCCTGTGTAAACCAATAACACTCTAATCATGGCTCAAGCAGGCGGAGTTGGAGAAGATGACCCCACTCTCATGAAGGTAGACTTGGACAAGACAATCCCAATCACTAGCTAAAGGAGAGGTCACTTCTATTTTGATTATTCTCAATTATGTTTTTATCCATGTTATTAGGTATAATTTGAGAAAATATCAAAATGGATGGGTGTTTCTGGGCACAGATGATTTCTTCTGTGAAGACTCTCCCATGTTAAGTGTGTCTGAGCTTTGTAGTATGATGACATTACATGGGGTATATTCGTTTACAGTTTGTTTCCCCCACTAAACCAAAGTGAGTACCTTGAAGTCCAGGACTACTTCTCATCTGCTGTTTAATTTCCTTCTCATTTTATACCTCTGCAAGGTGTTTGCAAAATAACAGTCAATCCATGATATGTATGTGTGATATGGAGGTAGAAGAGGCACCTCTTTCATGGGCTAGATAACAGGGAGAATTCAGACAGAAGTGACATAGAGCTCATGGTCCAGAGTGTAAACTTTGGACTCAGGAGGGCCTAGTCCCAGGACTGCCTCAGATATTTACCAGCCTGATCTTCGGCCTCAGTTTATGCATCTGAATGCTGAATATATATATATATATATATATATATAAAGTGAGGACTAAATATAAAGTTTTACCATAAACCCTGAGTTATGTGCCTTATAAAATTAATTCATTATTCTCATATTTCTACAAGACAAATCTGATTGCCTCTCTCCCTTGCTAATAGCCCTACTGTGGTGGGTTGAATTGTCCCCACCACCAAGAAAAGTTATCCAACTTCAAATCCCTGATACCTGTGAATGTGACATATTTGAAAATAGGGTCTTTGCAGGGTAATTAAGGATCTTGAGGTGAAGTCATCCTGGATTTGGGGTGGTCCATAAATCCAATGTCCAGTGTCCTTATAAGAAAACAGAAAAGGGAGATAAGGCTCAGAGACACAGCTCATGTGAAGGTGAACAGCAATTGGAATGATGCCGCCAGAAGTCAAGGAACACCGGGAGCCCCCGGAAGCTGGAAAAAGCAAGGAAGGAGTCTCCCCTGGAGGATTCAGAGGGAGCATGGCCTCGCCAACTATTGGATTTTAAACTTCTGGCCTCCAGAACTGTAAGATAATAAATTTCTATTGTTTTAAGCCATCAAGTTTGTGGCGATTTGTTATAGCAGACCTAGAAAACTAATACATCTCCCCATAACCACTACAGAATAAATTCTAACTCCTTAACTCAGCATACAAAGCACCGCTTAGCTCATCTTATCCTTGCCTGTATCTCCAGTCTCTTCGTTTGCCACATTCATTTTTCTATTAACTCTTAATCTTCGTCTCCCCGTACACTGATCCTTCTGCTTGGAATGCCATTCCTACCCTTCGTTGCATTGATAACTCTTGGTCCTTCTTGGAAACCCAACTCGAGTGTCATTTTCTCTAGATGCACCCTGTCTATATGGTAGCCACTAGTCACAGGTGACTGTTGAATACTCGAAATGTGGCTTGTATATGAAGGAGCTGAGTTTAAAATTGCATTCACTTTTAGTTTAAATTTAAAAGCTGAAGCACTATAAATTTTTTAAAATCTTGAGTTCAAGTAGAAATGATACTATGTTAGATATTAATTTAAGAAATAATATTATTGAAATTAATGTTGTTTGTTTCTTTTTCTCTTTCTTAACATGGCTGCTAGAATATTTACAATTCTGTATGTGGCTGATACCTATCAGACTGCATTGAGCTTATTGAGCCTATTCTCTGTTACTACAGCACCAGCACACATATACCACATTATATGGAAATAGTACTTCATGTATCGGCCTCCTCCATTAGGAAGGTTTTTTTTTTTTTTTTTTTAGACAGAGTCTTACTCTGTCACCTAGGCTGGAGTGCAGTGGTGCAATTTCCGCTCACTGCAACCTCTGCCTCCCAGTTTCAAGCAATTCACCCTGCCTCAGCCTTCCGAGTAGCTGGGATTACAGGCACCCACCACCACGCCCAGCTAATTTTTGCATTTTTAGTAGAGACACGGTTTTTCCATGTTGGCCAGGCGGATCTCAAACTCCTGACCTCAGATGATTCACCCGCCTTGGCTTCCCAAAGTGCTGGGATTACAGGAGTGAGCCACCTCACCCGGCCAGGAAGTTTTAGATGGTGGGACTGTAACTCATTTTCTTTTTGTACCCCTGTGCCTAGCCCAGTACTTCGTACAGAGGAAGTGCTCAGTAAAGCTTGGCAGAAAAGCATAGATGAGATGCCCATTCTTAGCACCCCTGTAGCAGGCTTTTAGTAAATTAACCACTCCCCTGAATTATAGTTGCTGGTTTGGTGGTCTGTCTGATGAGACTGGACCACAGGAGTTGGAGAGGGCATGTCTTCTCTGCCTTTGCTTCCTTGTTGTCTGGTACATAGAACTGCTCAATACTAATCTGGATACTATGAGTTTCTGTTGGGTGAGTATTGTGACAAAAATATCTTTCCTCTGAGTTCAACCCACTCAGCTACAATTTAAGCAGACTGTCTTTGAGGCTGGCCTCTGGCAATGAAAAGCAGCTCTTCAATAATGACCATCTCCCCACTGATTCCCTTGGGCTCCCTCTTTCCCCTCTCATCTTCTCAGTTGCTCCCTTGTGGATTTTGCAGTGGTACCCAGTGCTCTGGGATGAGTCCTGCTAGTGCTGATGCATCCTACTGTTTGCCACTTGTGTAAAATGTCTATTTCCTGACTCATTTCCAGTCTTGGATTGATTAGGTGGCAAGAGTAGAGTCTGTGTGGTGATAAAGGAGCTTTCGTGGGTGACCTGGTCCAAGCCAGCCATCCAACCTTTAGTTTCACATGCCCCCTTGTTGGATGTTATGCCTTAAACATAAAGGGATTATCTTGATTTATCAGCCAAACCAACACTTGAGAGTAAAGACTTTCATTCATTTAGTAAACATTTATCAGTGAGGTGATGGGTCATGAAAGCTGCTAGGCACTAGGGTTGAGATGGGAGTCACAGGGTGAATGAGTCATATTTGCTCACCTCAATTTGTCTGAATTCTAGGGAAGGTGATAGGTCAGCAGTCATTGCAATGGGTGCTGTGATGGAGGGAAACACAGAGGGTCAGAGAGGCCCACAGGCAGGGCAGCTCGTCCATTCTCCACTAAGCATCAGAATCAGAGAGACCTGAGTTTGAAATCTCATTCTGTCCCTTACTAATGGTGTGATATTTAAAAAAAAAACATTTCAACTTTAGTTTTCTTATCCACAGTAATAGGAGATGTAATTGTTATCTGTGAGATTGTATTGAGAATTACGTGGAATGATTTGCACGGTATGTTTATAATTGTGAACACTTCCAGTATTCAACAAATGGCTATTATTATTATTTCCTTAGATTTGTCATGCCTGTGATGTCTGGCTTCTGAGATGATGGCCCTCTCTTTCCTTCTTGGCATGTATTAACAACTATGGGTTTTGCATTCAAAAGGATAGTGTCCAAGACTCGATGATACTCAGGACACCAAACCCTTTTTGCAGCCACATTGGTTGACTTGCTTTTCCCAGTATGTTTGATAAAATCATACCAAGATCCATATCTCACACATTCCTTTGCTTGGAATTCCGGTTCCTGTCTTCACCATCTACTGTACTAAAATCTTATGCGGCCATGAGGTTGTCTCAGGAAGCCTGTCCCTCCCACCATGGTCCACAGCAGCTTGTCCCTTCTGGGAGTTTCTGCAGCAGCCCTGGTCAGCACATTCAGGGGGTACCCCCATGTAGCAGCCTCCTTATCACAACTTCTCATTTTCCTCCAATCCTGTGAAAGAATTTGGCTTTATACATATTCTGTATTCTCACCACCATTTTCAATGAACAGGTCATTAATAAACAGTTGTTCCTTAAGGGAGAATCTTATACATACTCTGCAGTGTTTTCCCTGTGTCTGTTGGGAATAATTTTGGCTGCAAGTAAAAGAAAATGTGACTTAATCTGAAGGGTTAAAAAACCAACCCTCCCCCTCCCACCCTCACACAAAAAGAGTTAAAAAACCAAAGGGTTCTTGTTTAACCAAGAAGAGGCCTGGAGGGAGGCAGTGCTCATGTTCATTTCTTAGCTCTGTGATGTTAATGTGTTTCGCTGGGTTGGCATCTCTGTAATTCTCCTGGCTTATATTTCTCAGGCTTACCAGATTTCTTTGGCAGCCCCAAAACCCTATTCTTTATCCAGTTGTGTCCAGAGGACAAGGCAGGAAAATACAGAAAAGAGAGAGAGAGAAAGGGAAAGAGAGAGAGGTCTCATTGAGGGTCATTTTCCTCTCCTTATCAGTGAGGGAAAAGCCATCTCAGAAATCTCCTTGTGTCTATTGGCAGGAACTGAGCTCTATGGAACCCTTAACCGTAAGAAGTTTGAAAATGTATGTAAGTGCCTGCCTTTTAAAATTTCTACAGTAGGAGAAGGGCCAGGGTCAAGGGTGCTGGCAATGGGTGTTAGGGGGCTAAACCAGCATGTCTTCCATGTGTCCTCAGTATAGAGTAGACAAGAATTAGTACCACAGGCATCATGACACATTGATGTAGAGCTCATAGAAAGAAGCACCAGGCAGTGGAAACTAGCAGGCTTCTGGGAGTAGAATGTGGAGGCCAATTGCATCTGTTCAGAGGAAGTCTTAGACTTACTTTTTTTTTTTTTTTTTGAGATGGAGTCTCACTCTGTTGCCTAGGCTGGAGTGTAGTGGCACGATCTTGGCTCACTGCAACCTCTGCCACCCAGGTTCAAGCAATTCTCCTACCTCAGCCTCCTGAGTAGCTGGGATTACAGGCACCTGCCACTGTGCCTGGCTAATTTTTGTATTTTTAGTAGAGTCAGAGTTTCATCATCTTGGCCTGGCTGGTCTTGAACTCCTGACTTCGTGATCCACCTGCCTTGGCCTCCCAAAGTGCTGGGATTACAGGCTTGAGCCACCACACTTGGCTGGCTTAGACATTTTAAGACTAAGTGAGAATGGATGCCACTTGAATGACCCAAGTCACAGAATGTATGGTTTGGGGAGAGGGAATGGTTTTGGGAGAATGATTATGAGATAGGTTTGGTATGAGTTTTGGAGCTTGGATCAAAGCAAGATGTAGGAGCAAGAGTAGTTGCTGCTGGAGTAGAGCTGGGTTGGTGAAGCAGATTGGGGGATGTTGGATGAAATGTTCCCTTGAGTATTACCTTTGGTTTGTTTTCATAAAAGCTAACCCAGAGACAAGGATTTGGGTGTAAATACTTTCTTTGGGAGATGATTGGGAGCCTGTGGCAGAAGTGAGGAAAGACAATAGGGAAGGGAAAAAGCTAATAAAGGATGAATTAATGAGCATATCACCACCATGGGCAATTGAAACTTTATCCTACTGTGGATCCCTGAAAGATTATTGTAAAATATACTCCAGAATTGTCCTTCCAATGAGATGAAGAAATGGAAATATCTGTCTGCCATTTTACATCTCTCATTGGTGGGGTCAATTCTGCACGCATTGCCTCCCTGAAACTTTTGGCCTATCTTACCCTGTGGGGCTGAGCATGGCTCCACAACCAGAAGATGATATAGGGTGCCATTGAAAGTATGCGAATTGTGTGTAGGTAGCATCTCAGAGGGGCTGAGATGCTATGGGGAGGGCACTCACCATTTCTGATACTGGTAACATCTCTTGGTGATCTGAAAGGGAATAAGAGAGGAGGTACAATAGCTCTTCTATTGTAGGCACAGAGAAAATAGTTCAGCACCCACCCTGAGGATGGAAGGAAGTCTAAGCAGCTACTGTCTTTTCAGTGACACTCTGAATAAATGGTTCTCTATGCAGACACCTATAGGCACATCTGTAATAGCTAGGTGTACTTGGAACGAAACAAGAGTTGCAAAATTTTCCTTAAAGTTTAGGTATCTATAATTTTCTCTTAGGAGCAATGCTGGATACTTTTACAGTCCCCTCTTAGTAAAACCAGTCAGCCCAGAGTCCTGCTCAAGACATGATTTCCAAGACCAGGGGTAGGTGAGAACACATAGTTGGGCCAGCCGCCTATGGTATGAGCTGGTGTGAAAAAACAAGAGGGGAGATCAGATAGCTCTCCTGAGAATTTAAGTTTGAAACTTGGAAAATCTGTTAGTTTAAGTCAGTTTCTGCCATCATTGAAGCTGAAGTGGAAGGAGAGTCCTAATAATTCATATATATTTATCTTCCAATAAATAAACACCTTCCATTTTTAAGTTAACTTGAGAGGGTCTCTGATGCTTGTAACTAAAATAACCTAAAAGGAAACATGAATGTGGATTCATTTCCATTTAGATAGTTGATCATGGGGATATATTGATATTTTTACCATGAGAGATTCTCTCTCTCTCTCTCTCTGTCTGTCTCTCTCTCTCTCTCTCACACACACACACACACACACATACACACACCCCAGAGAGAAAAAATTAATCAACTGAGTTGGGTCAATGGTATTATAAAGTAAAAAGATATATTTTTTTCTATCTTTCATTTTGTGCTTAAAGGCATTCAAGATTCAAATACTCATTGGCTTTCTCCCTAAACTTTTGGAAACTGCTCTATCTACACACCTGCCCTCTGTTTTTAACCTTCACAGATCTTAAGGCTTTGTCTTTTGTGAAAGTTCTTTTAGATTGATATTTCTTGGTTTTCCAGGGCAGTCTTGATTTCAACTATTGTCCCGTGGTCTCCATATACTGTCAATGTCCCAAAACTGCCAATATTTTGGCATTTAAACTATATCTGTCTCAGACAGCCTAATTCCCAGAAGTGAAGAAAAGTTATTTGTTAGATTTTGTGTCCTGATTTTTAGTTTGGAAGATAAGGTCATCATAGCCTTATTCTACTATTCTTTCAGGTCTTGAAATTTGTGAGTTGTCACTTGCTTCTCCTTGAGCAGGTATAACCTATGCAGTCTTCATCATTGAAGCACTGCGTTATATGAATTAGACACGTATCAGAATTTATTATTTTCATGCTTCCTTGGAACACCTGTTACTGAGGATCAGCACATCCTATGGAATATTCAGTGGAGAAGAAGATAAAATGTGGACTTCAGTCCTCTGGAGCTGAGTGAGCTCCCTGCCCCACACCAGGGGGATTGGATGGGAGGATGAAGCTGAGTTAAGAGTGCTATGCCATTCTAAAGACATGCAAATCTAATTCTTCTTCTCTCAAAAACATTTTGTATTTGCTTTCTATGGCCCTTAGAGATAGAGCAATTATTCTTATTAACTGAATGGTCAGAAAAAAAGATGTATTTTAGTATGACTGCTATGCCCCCATGGTACTCATTGCCCTTGTTGAACTATCTTGTCCTAATTGGCTTTATCCCTCACTAGACTCTGAGGTTCATGAGGGTGATGGAGTGTGGTCCTTCTACATGCTTAGCTTGGTCCTGGTTCATAGTGGTTGATAAATATAAATGTAAAATACATGCAGGAATGTGTCCTCAGAGGCAGCACTCTCAGGAGCGCGCTGGATTAGTGTAATTGTTATTGAATTTTATGTAGTAGATTCTTAAATTTTATGGGTTGCTGCTACTTATGAAGAGTTGCAGACATGATGCTTGATTAATTTAAACAAAATTTATGATTAGGACCATCTTGTTGTCATAATTATTCTCTTTTTAAATGTCTATGCTGATAATGAGGATGAAAGCTTATTTACTTATGGGTTGAAGTTGGCAGTTAAAAAAATAAGTATATTAGTTTATTAATTTATTAATTAGACTTCTATAGTCATTTTAAACAGTTGCTCATTTGGCTCTTTTCTTATTTATTAGTATCCTGACTGTTTGTTAAATAATAATGTATATGTGAGTTTAACATTTCTTTCATTTTACCCTTGTTTCTGAAATTCATGAAATCCAGTCTTAAAAATGGGAATGCTAATAACTCAACTTTTGCTTAGATAGCTAATAGAATATTGAAATAATAAATGAGAAATTAATCATCCAAGGAAATTCAGCATAGTGAAGATGATGATAATAACTGCAAAAATGGTAGCTATTTTATTGAGAGATAAACATATGTTGAATATTATCATAAACTTTTTACACGTAAGACTAATATAGCCCTTGCACAACTAATGCTACAGAGGAGGAGAAGACACAGAGTGATTAACTTGCCCAACGTCATATATAGAGCTAGTAGACTGAGGAGTAGAGATTGAGATACTACAAAACTGGAAGTGTATATTGTGAATCCTGAGGAGAATCACTTGGGTTTCAGTTCCAGGAAAGGGAAACAATGGTTTGGAGATGGAGAAATTTTATTTTAAAAAATTCGCTTGTTATAAGATGAAAGACTCTATAAGTTGTCTGAACTTCAAGATGGCAATCTACTGGGTTATGGATTTTTCAAGACTTATTTTTGAAATTAGATTGAAAGTGAGAGGCTGAGTGCCTAAAAGGGGCAGGTAGGTTTGTTTGTGACGTTGAGACTCCTGTTTAGTGCAACCTTAGTATTTATGTGAATCACACCTCCACCAGTGAGTCCACATTGTTATCTATCTTAGCTTTTCCAAATTACGCTTGTGAACATTACTTACAAGATATATGAATGGGTGTTAGGTTCAAAATAAGATTCCTTTGATCAAATAAATTTGGAAAGATTGTATCTAACAAAATGAAATTAGTTTCATGACACAGTGTTCAGGGTTCTAAACTACATTGTGAACGTCCAAGAGGGACATAAAGTAGGTAGCATTTCTCAAACTTATTGATGGCCTTTTTCAATTTTTTTCCTGGAGAAGCTTATGAGACTCAATGGCTCACAGAACAAACACATTTTTGGAAATGCTCTTATTTCTACATTACAGAAATTAATATTTGTACCTATTTATATAAAGAAATACCATCTAGACACGTTTTATGTATAAGGAGGAAGAGAAATCAAAGACTGTGCAAGGCAGTGTGCTCCAGTGGAAAGAGATAGAAGCTTATAAATTTCACCATTTCCTTCTAGTTGTCTTTAATTTGCTGTGCAATGCTGGATGGAAACATGGCAATTGTGTATCTTTGTTTCCCCATTTAAAAATTAATGATGAAACAGGATGATAATGGTGGGGAGAAAGGGGAACAGGGGTGGGAAGAAAACAAGAAAAGGTACTTGATGATTAGAAAAGGAAACATAGTATCAAGTAGTCAGGCAGAAGCAATACATTTAGATCTATTGCACAGCATGGTAACTATAGTTAATGACAACGTATTGTATACATACTAAGAGTAGATTTTTAAAGGTTTTTACCACAAAATAACGATGAGAAGTAATGGACATTTTAATTAGCTTGATTTTGCCATTCCACAGTGTATGCATATATCAAAACATTATGTTGTACATCATAAATATATGCAATTTTTGTCAATAAAGATTAAAAACTTCACTGACAAAACAAAAGTAGCTAATTGTCATCATATGTCCAATATGTTCATTCACTTGTCACTCATTCATGCATTCAACAGCTGTTTTTTTCCGTTTACTGTGTGCTAAGAATAGAAGGATGAATAAAACAAACACGTTTTCTGCCCTTTTCGATCTGTTAATCTGAGGATGAGGGGAAATAGACAACAAAGAAGGAAACAAATAAACAAAAATAACACAACCAGCTGTGAAATTGAAAAGAAATAAACTTGAGTGAAGTGATGGAGCATAATGGAATTAATTTCAGCTTCATAAGATATAAGGACGTGTTCTCTGAAGACCCAGAGGGGAGCAGGCCTCCCATTGGCCTCTTTGATGGGGGAGGATGATTGATTTCTTCCACCCCCACATAAACCTTCATGGGGCTTCCCATGACAGCCTTAAAATAATCTAGCATTTCATTGGTGAGTCATAAAATGTAAGTGAAAAACTATGTTTAAAATATATTTATGATAACTTCCTGCCCAGATGTGCCTTGAAATGTTTCCAATTCTAGTAAATGTCCTGATACTCCATTATGATTTTCCTGTAGGTGGAGCAGAGGAGAGACCCAGTGCTGGATGCCAAAAAATTTGTCTCAGCTCTGCCACGAATGGACTGAGCCATCTGGTCAATTCACCTGAACTTTCTCAGCTTTATTATTTTCTCTTTTGAAAAACGAGGGCATAGAATATATTGTCCCCAATGTTTTCTAGCCCTTAAGTATCCATTCCAGGTTCCTTAGACCCTTGGTCTTGTTCCACTCTTGTCTTTAGCATTTCAAGTTCTGATGTTGATGTTGCATCCTACTCTCTTGAACTGTCACTTGTGATTTAGCTCATTCCAGAAAGTTTATGAGCTTAAAGGAACCAGCAGGTCTCAGGCTTCTATATCACACAAATAGAAACGTTAAGAAGCCATCCCCCATGCCAGCCGTTTGACGCTTGTGAAAGGCTAATTTAATACAGGAAAGTTTAGGTAACTTCAGATGGAGGTGCCCATTTACTCACTGCCATGGGTCAGGCAGCTCAAGTTAATATCTACACTAATTGAATACATGAATAAGAGAAAATGATGATTTGTCATGAGTATGTGTATGCTTAAAAAATGGGAATAATGAAAAACTAACAGAAGACAAATTGAGCTGTAAGAATTTTGTAAATGGAAATTTCTGCCCCCCAAAAAAGAAGAGTACAAAATATATTGAGGAGCCTTGGAGACTCCTAGCCGAGCTTCTCATTTTTTCCTGGCTGGGCTTTTTTCTTTTTAGGTATCGTTTGGTGTCATAAATAAAATTGTCTCTGCTGGAAAGGCTCTGAAGACCTAGGGAGAAAGGGGAAACTGCTGGCTATGCCTAATCAGAATAAACGGATGGGGCTTATTCCTAGGAATTCTTTATTTTTAGATACTGGTGTGTGTGTGTGTGTGTGTGTGTGTGTGTGCGCGCGCGCACGTGCTTGTGTGTGGTATATGCACTCAAGTGCATGTTGCATTACCTGGCTGTACACTCCTGGCATGGCACCTGAAGACTCCAGCTCAGTTTTCTGGTAGGTTATTGTCATTGTTTGTCATTAATAGGAAAAATGTAGTGAACCTGGAGATGTTCTGCCCAGATTCCTCCTTTGATGAAGGACTTACTGTCCCAGCTGTTTGGGATAGTCTCAGCTACAGAGGAGCAGGACCTCCCTCAATGTCAATCTCTTTACCCAGAGTGGTCCACATCCAGTGAATGATTGATGGAGGAGATAGTGTTCTGGCTGATGGAGGAGATAGTGTTCTGGCCTTCTTACCCCAGCTTAAGATAACTCTGAAGGACTCCTGATGACTCCTTGGTCAGCCATGCATTGTAGGGATGGCATTGCCACTGACTTCTCCCTTGGCCCAATCCTGTTTGTTTCCTCCGTCTTTCCCAGAGGTTGGTCCCATGGGCACTCTTTAATAAACATCCTGCAAAGCCAATCTCCAGCTTAAAGTTGCTTCTAGGAAACCTGTGACAGAAGACAATAATATATTTGTGAAATGCAAATGGGATCATGTTATTTTCTTGCTTAAAGTGTCTCTAGGTGGAAGTTCAAACTCCTTAGCAGGGTTTAAAAGTCCTTCAGGAACTGAGCCTTCCTCATCTTTTCACCTCCATCTCTCATTGCTGACAACTTGCACCCTGAGCTCCACTTTGGCATCCTTCAAATGTCCCAAGTATTCCTATGCTCTGAGACTTTATATATAAATAATATCTTTTTTGTTTGTTTGTTTTTGGCCTTGCTCTTGCCTTCCTTGGTTTCTTGACAAACTTCTATCTTTCCTTCAAGACACATCTTACATCACAATGACAGTTCACATTTATTGGGCCCTTCTGCTGTGCTAGGGACTGTGACTGTGCAACGTGCTCTTTTAATCCCTAGGGGTTTATGAGGTAGCTATTATCATCATTTCCATTTTGCTGATGAGAAAATAGGGTACAGAGAGTTTAAAAAACTTGCTTAAAGTCACACAATTGGTACACAGTGGAGCCCAGACTCATGGAGGTAAATTGTACCCTTATTCATTATATGAAACCACCTTGTATATTTCTTGAGAGAAAGAACTTTTTACATTTCTTTTTAAAAGGTCTTTTAGAAAGACCTTTTCATATTTACTTTAATTTCAACCATTTCTAGAGACCTTACTTTCTTTTCAGCTTTATCGAGGTATAATTGATAAATAAAAATTATATATATTTAACTTATACTGCTTGATGTTTTGATATATGTATACCTGTGAAAGAATCACCACAATCAAGCTAATTTATATCCAGCATCTCACTTAGTTACCATCTTCTTTTTCTGCTTTTTTTTTCCTGGTGAAAGCACTTAAGGTTTACCTGCTTAGCAAATTTCTAGTATACAATGTAGTATTGTTAACTATAGTTACATTGACGTACATGAAATCTTCAGAACATATTCATCTTGTAAAACCGAAAGTTTATATCCTTTACCAGCATCTCCCCATATTCCCTCCCTTCAGTCTCTCATAGCCACTATTCTACTCCAGCTTCTGTGAGTTCGACTATTTTAGATTCCACATAGAAGTTAAGATCGTGCAGTATTTGTCTTTCTGTGTCTAGCTTATTTCAATTAGCATAATGTCCTCCAGGTTAATCATGTTTTCTCAAATGGCAAAAATTTTTTCCTTTTTTGAGTCTGAATAATATCTCATTTTACATATATATGCATGTATATCAATCAATATACCTATTTATGTCTGTACCGATCTATATATCACTGTATAGAATATATCAGTATATCACTATGTAGAATATATCAATATATTTATATGTAAGTATACATCAGTGTATTTATATAGATATAGAAATATGGTATATATATGTTATATATTAATATATAGATCTATATCTATGTTAAATATAGTTTATATACTGAATATATCATATGTATATACATATGTATAATATGTATATTGATATACAAATATACATGTAATTGATATACATGTGGAGACTGATATGGACATACATATGTAGACATAGGTATATCTATATATTGATATATAAATATATAGATATAATATATGTAGACATAAATATATCTATATATAGTATTGATATTATATAATATAAATATATAGATGTACCTCCATAGATGTACCTATGCCTACATATACATTTATCAATCTATACATATTTACCAATTTGTATATCGATGTATCTATATATCATATATTGATAGATCTATGTGTTTATATATCAATATATTTGTATTTTATATATTGATATATATCTACATATAAATATCTAATATATCTCTATATCTCTCTATATAGGTATATCAATGTATAGATATACCTATGTCTCTATATATATGTCTATATCTGTATCAGTATCTATATGTGTATAACATTTTTTTTAATGATGCTTTAAGTTCTGGGATCCATGTACAGAACGTGCAGGTTTGTTACATAAGTATACATGTGTCATGGTGGTTTGCTGCACCCATCAACCCATCATCTACATTAGGTATTTCTCCTAATGTTATCCCTCCCCTAGCCCCCCACCCCTCAGCAGGCCCTGGTGTGTGATGTTCCCCTCCCTGTGTCCATGTGTTCTCATTGTTCAACTCCCACTTATGAGTGAGAACATGTGGTGTTTGCTTTTCTGTTCCTGTGTTAGTTTGCTGAGAATGATGGTTTCCAGCTTCATTCATGTCCCTGCAAAGGACATGAACTCATTCTTTTTTATGGCTGCATAGTATTCCATGGTGTATATGTGCCACATTTTCTTTATCCAGTCTAACATTGATAGACATTTGGGTTGGTTCCAAGTCTTTGCTGTTGTGAATAGTGCTGCAATAAACATATGTGTGCATGTATCTTTATAGTAGAATGAGCTATAATCCTTTGGGTATATACCCAGTAATGGGATTGCTGGGTTAAATGGTATTTCTTGTTCTATATCCTTGAGGAATCACCACACTCTCTTCCACAGTAGTTGAACTAATTTACACTCTCACCAACAGTGTAAAAGTGTTCCTATTTCTCCACATCCTCTCCAGCATCTGTTGTTTCCTAACTTTTTAATGATCACCATTCTAACTGGTGTGAGATGGAATCTCATTGTTGTTTTGATTTGCATTTCTCTTATGACCAGTGATGATAAGCTTTTTTTTTCCCCATTCATCCATTGACAGACATTTAGGTTGTTTCCATATCTTAGCTATTGTGAATAATGCTGCAATGAACATGGAAGTAGAGATATCTTTTTTAGATACTGATATCATATTCTTTGTATATATATAAGAAGTGGTATCAATGAATTTTTATTTTTTTGAGGAACCTCGATACTGTTTTCCATATGGCTATACTTTCATTCCCAGCAGCAGTGTACAAGTGTTCCCTTTTGTTTAATCATAGGCTAGGGCTGGAACATAGAATTTCAAGGAGTGTTTGCTGAATAAATGAACAAATGCAATAATGGCTTTCCTCAGTCCCAGCCCCATCATGCTGAGTGAAGGAGGATGGACCCTTCTTGCCTTAAAAGGATGTCTCTTGATGAGTAGGCAGTGGTCTTCTCTGAAGTTTCTACTCCTGTCCATAGCTCCCAGCTGCCCATACTTGGAAGCTTTCTGTTAGTCTGTTTTGGTTAAGGATCCAGCTGTGACATTTTCCTCCTCTGATGCCCTCCACTGCATCTGAGATCAGAATCAGAACCTTCCAGAGCGATCTCTATACAGCAGCTTATCCGCATCTTCTTTGCTGAGTTTCCTAGTGGGATTCTGCAGCTGGGAGCACAAGTTTACTTTCTGCTTTGCCATGTTCTGATTTGATGCTTTCAAACTCAGTTTTTAAAATTGCAAGACAGGTGCAATCATAATTCACAGACTTTTGGTGAGGATAAAATGAGATAGTGTACGTATCGAAGTTCTAAATACCAACAAATGTTATTTATTGTTAAAATGATTTGTTCTACTTGTCTTTCAATTTAAAAGTTGTCCCAGTCAAAACCCTCAGTCCCATCCCATGCCCCACTCCTCCTCCCTATTCACAAGTCCCTCCTTTTATTGTTACAGTTTTCTTCTCTCATCAACTACCAAAGTAATTCATCCTCAACACATATGTTTCCTATGGTAAGAATCAATCCTCTTATCTGATTTCTATTCTGGACTTTGACTAACTGGATTCTTATGTCTTTCAGAAATGATAAAATATCAGAATCTGAAAACACAAACAAGAAAAAGAAATTGAAACTCTAAGAAGCAGAGTGACTTGCCTAGAGGTCACAGAATAAGCTGAGGGTCCAAAATCCACTTCCAGGATTAGGACACTGTTCCTTTGGGGTCTTACCTTCAGACTTACTTTTGCATTCTATGTATTGAAAGGGTTACAGAGGAGCTTCAGTGCTTTCTTGGGTGGCTTTCTCTGATTCTACAGGATGCTTAGATGGTCTTTTTATATGCCATTAGGGCACTCTACACATCCACGTAATGGCACTTCCACAATTGTAAGGAACTGCTGGATGGCTGTTTTCCCTAATAGACTTTAAGCTCCAAGAGTGCAGTGTCTGGGTCTGTCCTGTTTGCTATCCTATGTGCTTGATAGGGTGCTTGTCATATAGAAACTGGTCACTAATATCTATGGGAACATGGTAAGTGGCCAATAAATACCTGAGACTGACTGATCAACTGCAGAGTACATATTGCATTGAGAATCCTCCTCATTCTCCTCTAGTTGGACCCATCAGGAAAACAAAAACGCGAGGCTGAGTGTTTACATTCTCCGACCCTATCTGTTGCCCTCTCCCCTTCCCCCTGGGCCTGAAGATCCAAATTTTCTCAGGTAATTTCCCAGTTAGATTCCTGAATTATTTCCCCTGTTACCCACTTTGTCTGTTACCATTATCAGAGCCAGTAAATGAAAGAAAAGAGATTGGGTCATCAGGTGACTTGGTAGTTTCCTTTCAGTCTTGAGATTCTATTATTCTCATCATTCATTCACTGTCATCATTCACACATTCAACAAATGTTTATCGAGCACCTACCATGTTCCAGTATGTTCCAGGCACTTAGGCACTAGGAATACATTGGTGAATAAAACAAATACAAACCTCTGCCCCATTGAGCTTACATTCTAGTGGAGGGACATGGACACTGCAGATTCACATCAATTAAATAATAGTACTGCTGTGGAAGTAATTAAAGTGTAGTAGGGAATAGGAATTCTGGGAGAATTGGGTGTTTTCATTTAAATATAATTATTTGTAATTTCAACTTTTACTATAGATTAAGGGGCACATGTGTAGGTTAGTTACATGTTACATATTGCATGATGTTGAGGTTTATGGTACCACTGATTTCATTACACAGGTGATGAGCATAGTACCCAATATATGGTTTTTTAGCCCATGCCTGCCTCCCTCCTTCCCTCTCCTGTCTAGTAGTCCCCAGTGTTCCCCATCTTTATGTCTATGGGTATTCAATGTTTAGCTCCCACTTATATGTGAGAATATGTGGCATTTGTTTTTCTGTTTTTGCATTAATTCTCTTAGGATAATGGCCTCAAGCTCCATCCATGTTGCTACAAAGTATATAATTTTATTCTTTTTGATTATTGCACAGTATTCCATGGTATATATAGAACACATTTTCTTTATCCAAGCCACTGTTGAAGGGTACCTACCTATGTTGATTCCATGTCTTTGCTATTATGACTAGCACTGCAATGAACACACAGGTGCATGTTTCTTTTTGATATAATAAATTATTTTCCTTAGGGCATATACCCAGTATTGGGATTGCTAGGTTGAATGGTAGTTCTGTTTTCTGTTCTTTGAGAAATCTACAAACTGCTTTCCACAGTGGCTGACCTAGTTTGCATTCCTACCAGCAATGTATAAGTGCTTCCTTTTCTCTGCAACCTGGCCAGCATCTGTTATTTTTTGACTTTTTAGTAATAGCCACTCTGACTGATGTGAGATGGTACCTTGTTGTTATTTGGTTTGCATTTGTCTGATGATTAATGATGTCAATCATTTTTTCATGTTTCTTGGCCACTTGTACATCTTCTTTTGAGAAGTCTCTGTTCATTTCATTTGCCTACTTTTTTAATTAGTTAGTTTGTTTTGTGCTTGTTGATTTAAATTCCTTGTAGATGCTGGATATTAGACTTTTGTCAGAACGTATAGTTTGTGAATATTTTCTCCCATTCTGTAGGCTGTTTACTTTGTTGGTAATTTCTTTTGCTGTGCAGGAGTTCTTTAGTTTAATTAGGTCCTTTTTGTTTTTGTTGTAATTGTTCCTAGAGACATAGCCTTAAATTCTTTGTCAAAGCCCATGTTGAGAAGGGAAATTCCTATGTTATCTTCTAGGATTTTTATAGTTTAAGGTTTTACATTTAAGTCTTTAATCTATCTTGAGTTAATTTTTGTACATGTTGAGAGGTAGGAGTTCCAGTTTCATTATTCTGCATATGGCTAGCTAGTCATCCCAATATCATTCATTGAATAGGTAGTCCTTTCTCCATTGCTTATTTTGGTCAGTTTTCTCAAAGATCTAATGGTTACAGGTATGTGACTTTATTTCCGTGCTCTTTATTCTGTTCTATTTTTCTGTGTGTCTGTTTTTGTACCAGTACCATGCTGGCTTGGCTTCTTAGCCTTAGAGTATAGTTTAAAATCTGGTCATATGATGCTTTTGGCTTGTTCTTTTTGTTTAGGATTGCTTTGACTATTTGGATTCTTTTTTTGTTCCATATGAATATCAGAGTAGATTTTTCTAATTCTGCAAAAAATGACATTGGTATTTTGATAGGGACAGCACTGAATCTGTAAATTGCTTTGGGCAGTATGACCATTTTAACAATAGTGATTTTTCAAATCAGTGAGCATAGGATATTTTCCCATAGATTTGTGTCATCTCTGATTTATTTCAGCAGTGTTTTGTCATTCTCCTTGTAGAGATCTTTCACATCCTTGGTTACACACATTCCTAGATGCTTCATTTTTTGTGGCTATTGTATATGGGATTGTGTTCTTGACTTGGTTCTCAGCTAGAATGTCACTGATGTATAGAAATGCTACTAATTTTTATACAATTATTTCATATCCTGAAACTTTACTGAATATGTTTACAGTTCCGGGAGCCTTTTGGGAGAATCTTTAGGGTTTTCTATGTATAGAAATATATCATCAGCAAAGAGAAATAGTTTGACTTTTTATTTTCCTATTTGGATGACTTTATTTCTTTCTCTGACTGATTGCTCTGGCTAGGCCTCCCTCTACTATGTTGAATAGGAGTGGTGGGAGTAGGCATCCTTGTCTTGTTCCAGTTCTCCCGGGAAATGGTACCAGCTTTTGCCTGTTTAGTATTATGTTGGTTGTCATAGATGGCTCTTCTTATTTTGAAGTGTGTTCCTTTGCTGCCTAGTCTGTTGAGGATTTTTATCATGATGAAATGTTGAATTTTATTGAAATATTTTTCTGCATCTCTGAGATAATCATATGATTTTTGTTTTTGATTCTGCTTGTGTGGTGAATCACATTTATTGATTTGTGTGTGTTGAATTAACCTTGCATCCCAGGAATAAAGCCTACTTTATCATGGTGAATTAACTTTTTGATATGCTACTGGATTTGGTATGCTAGTATTTTGCTGAGGATTTTTTTTGTTTATCTTCATCATGGATATTGGCCTAAAGTTTTCTTTTTTTTGTTGTGTCTCTGACAGATTTTGATATCAGGATGATGCCGACTTCATAGAATGAGTTAGGGAGAAGCACTCTTTCCTAAATGTTTTGAAATAGTTTCAGTAGGATTCATATCAATTCTTCGTATGACTGGTAGAATTTGGCTGTGAATCTGTATTAGTCTGTTCTCATGCTTCTATAAAGAAATACCTGAGATTGGGTAATTAATACAGAAAAAGGTTTTAACTGCAGTTCCACATGGCTGGGGAGGCCTCAGGAAGGTTACAATCACGGCAGAAGGGAAAGCAACAGATCCTTCTTCGCATGGTGACAGGAGAGAGAAGAATGGGTGAAGGGGGGAAAGCCCCTTATACAATCATCAGATCTCATGAGAACTCTCTCTCTATCATGAGAACAGCATAGGGGGACTGTCACAATAATCTAATCACCTCCTATGAGGTCTGTCCCCCAACACCGGGGATTACAATTCAGATTACAATTCAAGATGAGATTTGGGCGGGCACACAGAGCCAGACCATGTCAGAATTCATCTATTCCTGGGCTCTTTTAGGTTGGTAGGTTTTTTTTTTTTTTCACTTTGGAATATTTATTATATTCCTTAATGCATTTCTTAGCAAGTATAGCACTCTTTAATCAAGAATATAAAGTCATCTACTTAGAATCACAATATCTTAAAGATGCATACTGGAATGATAAGCAAGTTTGAAGATGTAACTATCAACAATTCTTTTCAAAATCATATCAATATATTACTCTCATGAAACTTGCACATTCTAAGAAAGGTCATTTTTTTCCCCCAGTACTGGGAAGGTATGCATTTAACCATGTGGAAGCCAGAAAGGCTATTTTATATATGGTGTGTGTTACTTATTAAAAGCCTGTCCTTTCTCTAATATTGTACATTACACAATTGTAGCTACACCTGAAGAGAAGTGAGTTTCAATGACCACCATCACCTAAAAACATGAATAAGTTCCTATATTTAGGACCAGACGAATGATATATTGTACTGTACTATGCCTACCTCTGTCCAGAGGCCAGCTGTCTCACCTGTTCTTCAGGGTGCCTAGACTTTTTACCCATCTATTATCAGGGATGCTTCTGAAGTCATTCCCATGGGCCTCTGTCTAGTATTGAGAATACCTCTAAGGAAGTTTCTTTCAAATCTGATCTACCCACCATGTTTATTCTCTGACACTAAAAGTTCACTGACTTCAAATCCTAGACCTGTCCATCATTATTTTCCCTAGTTGGACAAGGCTGAATTAAAGACACTTTGTTAAAGGAAGTAGCCTTGGCAGAAGAAAAATCGTTGTTCTGTAGAAGTGTCATTCAATATTTAAAATCTTTTCTGAACCAAAACGAGAGCCTGAAAGTAAAGCACCTTTTATTTTTTAACTCTGCTGTCATTGCTACTAAGGATTCATGGTAAATTATCCTGCAGCCCTTCTTGGCTTGAGAGGAGGTATAGCACAAGTAGCCCACAGGGTCTCAATAACAGAAATATTCTCAAGGACCCTTGAGAATACAAAGGAATATTGGGCTGTTTTAAAATGAGAAAACAGAAAAATCAGTTTCTTCTGTTCCTATTCCTATAATATGCCTTAGTCTTTGAAAAGCACAGATAGATAGTTGGTTTGAACTAATTATTTCTCCCTGCTCTCCCCCACAAGAGACATTCCTGCTTGCCTTCTTGGGCATCTGTTTAAAAGCAGTATGGGAAGAAGGGGGATGCTCTAAGGGGACAAGATGTAATCATAAAATCTGAAGCCCCAAAAGAAAAATCAGAGGAGGTTGAAGAAAAAACAATCATGACTGCAACTCTCCTAACCACAAAATCAAATATGTTATTTTTCTTTCAGGATTAATAATTAATAGTTAAGAGGAAAGCCACATCAATTTCTAGGGCCCTTCTTGGGGAAAGGTTAATATAATTTAGCATACATACCATATTCAGTGAAAATGCATTCAATATAATTACCTATTATAAAGACAACCTTCTCGGTACTTAACAAATGAGATAATTATAAATGCTCCTTTTGCTTTTTATTAAAATGTCACAGCATGCCTAGAGAATAGTTTATATGGATGCATAAAGTCTGAAACCCTAGAAGAAAACTAATCAAAAACCACCTGTTAAATACACAATTATGATTTTTGGTGTCCTTTCAATTAAATCCTATGTGTTTAAAATGAAAAACACGCAGCCTGGTACAAATATTCATGTTTCAATTTGCGATCTGCTGCATTGGCATGAGTTTTGGTGAAACTGCAAAATCACAGCCGGTACTCTTCTGTATGTCATCCACTGTCAGGCCTTCCCAGAGCTCAATCAGAGTCAGCTCTTTTTTCTTGTCCACATCAAACACAGCCTTTTCAGTAATAGTGGGGTTGACACATTGCTTTCCAGTCAATGGTAATGTACATTTCTCCATGATTTTATGTGCATTTCCCTTTGCAGAATGCTCCATGGTGACCACCACTTTGGTTTTGGCACTGGACACTAAATCCATAGCACCTCCCATTCCTTTCACCATCTTCCCAGGTATCATCCAGTTAGCCAGGTCACCATATTTGGAAACCTGCATCGCTCCTAGCATTGTCAGATCGACATATCCCCCGCTAATCATTGCAAATGATTCATTGCTGGAGAAAAAAGAGGCTCCTGGAAGAATAGTAACTGTTTCCTTGCCTGCATTGATGAGATCTGCATCAGCTTCACGTTGTCGTGGTTATGGACCCAAACCCAGGACTCCATTTTCACTTTGAAGATGAACAGTCATATTTGGGCTGATAAAGTTGCTGGCCAGGAGAGGGATTCCTATGCCCAAATTAGCATACATGCCATCCTCAAACTCAAGAGCGGCCCTCTTGATGATTTGTTCCCTTACGTCATCTCCAGGTTTAGCAGATTTGGCTTCCTCATCTCCCTCTTTCCGGATCGATAAACGCTCAATTCTTTTCTCATATTTTTCTCCCTTTATAAGGTAATGTACATAAATCTGAGGAATATGGATGTCTTCTGGAGCAAATGCTCCAATATCCACAATTTCTTCAACCTCTACCACTGTGGTTTCTGCAGCTTTGCACATTGGCAAGTTGAAATTCCTTGCACTTTTCCTGAAAATCGCGTTTCCTGCTCGGTCCGCCTTCCAGGTTTTCACCAAAGCAAAATCCCCTGTAATTGCTTCCTCCAAAATAAAGTGCTGACCATTGAACTCCCTCACCTCTCTTGGCTTACTGGCAATGGCAACACTGCCATCTTTGTTGTATTTGATGGGCGATCCTCCTCGAAAGGCCGGGAGGACGTCATAGCCGCGCTGTGGAGGCTCCAGCCCCTCCTGCTTTCCTTCGCAGTGAATCCGCGGCGCCCGGGACAGGCGCGCACCGACACTCAAACGCGCGCTCCACCCGGAAGTCTCCTCCTGCCTCACGGCCCGAAGATGGCGGCTCTCAAACTCCTCTCCTCCGGCCTTCGGCTCTGTGCCTCTGCCCGCGGATCTAGCGGAGCCTGGTACAGGGATGTGTTTGTTCCTTTTCCACCAGTGCTCATCGCCATACCAAGTTTTATACAGATCCAGTAGAAGCTGTAAAAGACATTCCTGATGGTGCAACTGTTTTGGTTGGTGGTTTTGGGCTATGTGGAATTCCAGAGAATCTTATAGATGCTTTACTGAAAACTGGAGTAAAAGGACTAACTGGAGTCAGCAACAACGCAGGGGTTGACAATTTTGGTTTGGGGCTTTTGCTTCGGTCCAAGCAGATAAAACGCGTGATCTCTTCATATGTGGGAGAAAATGCAGAATTTGAACTACAGTACTTATCTGGTGAATTAGAAGTGGAGCTGACACCACAGGGCGCACTTGCCGAGAGGATCCGGGCAGGCAGGGCTGGAGTTCCTGCATTTTACACCCCCACAGGGTATGGGACCCTGGTACAAGAAGGTGGGTAGGTTTTTAAAATTGCTGATTCAGTTTTGGAACATGTTATTTGTCTGTTCAGGTTTTTACTTTCTTCCTGGTTAAATCTTTGGAGGTTGTGTGTTTCCAGAAATGTATCTATTTCTTCTAGATTTTCTAATTTGTGTGCGTAGAGGTGTTCATGGTAGTCTCTGAGGATGTTTTGTATGTCTGTGGGATCATTTGTAATGTCATCTTTGTTATTTCTGATTGAGCTTATTTGGATCCTTTTTCTTTTCTTTGTTAATCTAGCTAGGGATCTATCAATCTTGTTTATTCCTTTGAAGAAACAATTATTGGTTTCATTAATCTTTTGTATGGACTTTTTGGTCTCTATTTGATTCAGTTCTCTGATTTTAGTTATTTCTTTTCTTCTGCTGTCTTTGGGATTGGATCATTCTTTTTTTTCCCTAGATCTTTTAGGTGCAATGTTATATCATTAATTTGAGCTCTTTCCAACCTCTTCATGAAGGCATTTAGCACTATAAACTTTCCTCTTAACACTGTTTTAGCTGCATTCCAAAGATTTTGGTGAGTTGTATCTCTATTTTCATTAATTTCAAGGAACTTTTTAATTTCTGCCCTAATTTTGTTGTTCACCCGATAGTTATTTAGAAACAAATTGTTTGTTTTCCATGTTCTTATATAGTTTTGAGAGATATTATTGGTAATTTTTTTTTTTTTTGCACTGTGGTCTAAGAGTGTGCTTAGTATGTCTTAATTTTTTTTGAATTTTTTGCAACTTGCCTTATGACCAAGCATATGGTCAATCTTAGAATATGTTCCATGTGTAGATGAAAAGAATGTATTTTCTATGGTTGTTGGATGGAATATTCTGTAGATGTATATTAGGCCCAATTGGGCAACTGTCAAGTTTAAGTTCAGAATATCTTTGTTAGTTTTATGCCTCAGTGATCTGTTTGGCACTGTCGGTTGGGTGATGAAGTCCCCTATGTTATTTTGTGGCTGTCTGAATCTTTCTGTAGGTCAAAAACTTGTTATTATAAATATGGGTGCTTCAGTGTCAGGTGCATATATATTAGGATAGTAAAGTTTTCTTGTTGAAATAAACCCTTTATCATTATGTAATGCCCTTCTTTGTTTTTCTTGGTTGTTGTTGGCTTAAAGTCTGTTTTATCTGATATTAGAATCGTGACTCTTGCTTTTTTTTTGTTGTTGTTTGTTTGCATGTTAGATCTTTCTCCATTCCTTTATTTCTAGCCCGTGGGTGTCATTACATGTGAGATGTGTCTCTTAAAGACAGCAGACAGTTGGCTCTTGTCTTTTTATACAGCTTGCCACTCTATGCCTTTTAAGGTGGGTGTTTAGATAATTTACATTCAGAGTTAGTGTTAACATACAAGATTTTGAGTCTGTTGTCATATTGCTGGCTGTTTGTTTGTAGACTTGCTTGTAAAATTGCTTCATATTGCCTGTGAGTGATGTGTTTGAGCGTGTGTGTGTGTGTTTTTTTTTTTTTTTTTTTTTTTTGGTAGCAGGTTTCAATCTTTTGTGTCCATGTTTACCATTCCTTTTAGGGCCTTTTGTATGGCTGGTCTGGTGGTAACAAATTCCCTTAGTGCTTGCTTGTTTGAGAACGATTTTATGTCTCCTTTGCTCAAGAAACTTAGCTTAGTGGGATGTGAGATTCTTGGTTGGAATTTCTTTTTTCTAAGAATGCTTAAACATGCCCCCAATCTGTCCTAGTTTGTAAGGTTTCTGTTGAGAGGTCTGCTGCTTGCTTGATGAGGTTCCCTTTTTAGGTGACCTGACCTTTTCCTCTAGCTGCCTTCAATACTTTTTCTTTTGTATTCACCGTGGTGAATCTAATAATTATATTCCTTGGGAGTGGTTGGCTTGTATAATATTTTGCAGCAGTTCTCTGTATTTCTTGAATTTGTGTGCCCTTCTCTCTAGTTAGATTAGGGAACTTTTCATGCACTATATTCTCAGATGTGTTTTCCAAGTTACTCTCTCTCTTTTTCTTTCAGAAATATTCATGAGTCGTAGATTTGATCTCACTACATAATCTCATATTTATCAGAGGTTTTGTTCATTTTTAAAAATTTTTTTTCTTTGTTTTTGTTGGATTGAGTTGCTTCAAAGAACCAATCTTCAAGCTCTGAGATTTTTCCCTCAGCTTGGTCGATTCTGCTGTTTATGCTTCTGATTATGTTATAGAAGTTTTGAAGTAAATTCTTCAGTTCTAGAAGTTTATTCTGGTTTTTTCTTAAAATTATTATTTCATTTTTCAGCTCCCAGGTTGTTTAACTGCATTCCTTTTATTCCTTGGATTGGGTTTCAACTTTCTCCTTGATCTTGATGAACTTTCTTGCCACTCATATTCTGAATTCTGTTGGCTGTCATTTCAGTTATTTCAATCTGGTTAAGAACCATTTCTGGGGGACTAGTGTGTTCATTTGTAGGTAAGGGCACACATTGGCATTTTGAGTTGCCAGAGCTCTTGCACTGATTCTTTCTCATGCACAAGTGCTAATGTTTCTTTAATTGTGATGTAAGTTGAGTACAGTCAGTTGGCTTTGTTTCTGGAGGCTTTCAGAAGGCCAAGACTCTGTGCAGATCTTTTTTTTTTTGTAGTTGGTTTTTTCCTTTAGCTTTATTATTATTATTATTATTATTATTATTATTATACTTTAAGTTCTAGGGTACCTGTGCACAACGTGCAGGTTTATTGCATATGTATACATGTGCCATGTTGGTGTGCTGCACCCCTTAACTCGTCATTTACATTAGGTATATCTCCTAATGCTATCCCTCCCTCCTTCCCCCACTCCACAACAGGCCCCACTGTGTGATGTTCCCCTTCCTGTGTCCAAGTGTTCTCATTGTTCAGTTCCCACCTATGAGTGAGAACATGTGGTGTTTGGTTTTTTGTCCTTGCGATAGTTTGCTGAGAATGATGGTTTCTAGCTTCATCCATGTCCCTAAAAAGGACATGAACTCATCCTTTTCATTGAGTAGTGGTTTGTAGTTCTCCTTGAAGAGGTTCTTCACATCCCTTGTAAGTTGGATTCCTAGGTATTTTATTCTCTTTGAAGCGATTGTGAATGGGAGTTCACTCATGATTTGGCTCTCTGTTTGTCTGTTATTGGTGTATAAGAATGCTTGTGATTTTTGCACATTGATTTTGTATCCTGAGACTTTGCTGAAGTTGCTTATCAGCTTAAAGAGATTTTGGGCTGAGATGATGGGGTTTTCTAAATGTAAAATCATGTCATTTGCTAACAGGGACAATTTGGCTTCCTCTTTTCTTAATTGAATACCCTTTATTTCTTTCTCCTGCCTGATTACCCTGCCAGAAATTCCAACTCTATGTTTAATAAGAGTGGTGAGAGAGGGCATCCCTGTCTTGTGCCAGTCTTCAAAGAGAATGTTTCCAGTTTTTGCCCATTCAGTATGATATTGGCTGTGGGTTTGTCATAGATAGCTCTTATTATATTGAGATACATCCCATCAATACCTAATTTATTGAGAGTTTTTAGCATGAAGTGCTGTTGAATTTTGTCAAAGGCCTTTTCTGCGTCTATTGAGATAATCATATGGTTTTTGTCTTTGGTTCTGTTTATATGCTGGATTACGTTTATTGATTTGTGTATGTTGAACCAGCCTTGCATCCCAGGGATGAAGCCCACTTGATCATGGTGGATAAGCTTTTTGATGTGCTGCTGGATTCGGTTTGCCAGTATTTTCTTGAGGATTTTTGCATCGATGTTCATCAGGGATATTGGTTGAAAATTCTCTTTTTTGGTGTGTCTCTGCCAGGCTTTGGTGTCAGGATGATGCTGGCCTCATAAAATGAGTTAGGGAGTATTCCCTCTTTTTCTATTGATTGGAATAGTTTCAGAAGGAAGTGTGCCAGCTCTTCCTTATACCTCTGGTAGAATTCGACTGTGAATCCGTCTGGTCCTGGGCTTTTTTTGGCTGGTAGGCTATTAATTATTGCCTCGATTTCAGAGCCTGTTATTGGTCTATTCAGGGATTCAACTTCTTCCTGGTTTAGTCTTGGGAGGGTGTACATGTCCAGGAATTTATCCATTTCTTCTAGATTTTCTGGTTTATTTGCATAGAGGTATTTATAGCATTCTCTCATGGTAGTTTATATTTCTATGGGATCGGTGGTGATATCCCCTTTATCATTTTTTATTGTGTCTATTTGATTCTTCTCTCTTTTCTTCTTTATTAGTCTTGCAAGTGGTCTATCAATTTTGTTGATCTTTTTGGAAAACCAGCTCCCAGATTCATTGATTTTTTGAAGGGATTTTTGTGTCTCTATCTCCTTCAGTTCTGCTCTGATCTTAGTTATTTCTTGCCTTCTGCTAGCTTTTGAATGTATTTTCTCTTGCTTCTCTAGTTCTTTTAATTGTGATGTTAGGGTGTCAATTTTAGATCTTTCCTGCTTTCTCTTGTGAGCATTTAGTGCCATAAATTTCCCTCTACACCCTGCTTTAAATGTGTGCCAGAGATTCTGGTATGTTGTGTCTTTGTTCCCATTGGTTTCAAAGAACAATTGAAACCAATTTCTGCCTTCATTTCATTATGTACCCAGTAGTCATTCAGGAGCAGGTTGTTCTGTTTCCATGTAGTTGAGCAGTTTTGAGTGAGTTTCTTAATCCTGAGTTCTAGTTTGATTGCACTGTGGTCTGAGAGACAGTTTGTTATAATTTCTGTTCTTTTACATTTGCTGAGGAGTGCTTTACTTCCAATTATGTGGTCAATTTTGGAATAAGTGCGATGTGGTGCTGAGAAGAATGTATATTCTGTTGACTTGGAGTGGAGAGTTCTGTAGATGTCTATTAGGTCCACTTGGTGCAGTGGTGAGTTCAATTCCTGGATATCCTTGTTAACTTTCTGTCTTGTAGATCTGTCTAATGTTGACAGTGGGGTATTAAAGTCTCCCATTATTATTGTGTGGGAGTCTAAGTCTCTTTGTAGGTCTCTAAGGACTTGCTTTATGAATCTGGGTGCTCCTGTATTGGGTGCATATATATTTAGGATTGTTAACTCTTCTTGTTGAATTGATCCCTTTACCATTATGTAATGGCCTTCTTTGTCTCTTTTGATCTTTGTTGGTTTAAAGTCTGTTTTGTCAGAGACTAGGATTGCAACTACTGCATTTTTTTGTTTTCCATTTGCTTGGTAGATCTTCCTCCATCCCTTTATTTTGAGCCTATGTGTGTCTGTGCACCTAAGATGGGTCTCCTGAATACAGCACACTAATGGGTCTTGACTCTTTATCCACTTTGCCAGTCTGTGTCTTTTAATTGGATCATTTAGCCCATTTACATTTAAGGTTAATATTGTTATGTGTGTATTTGATCCTGTCATTATGATGTTAGCTGGTTATTTTGCTCATTAGTTGAGGCAGTTTCTTCCTATAATTGATGGTCTTTACAATTTGGCATGTTTTTGCAGTGGCTTGTACCGGTTGTTTCTTTCCATGTTTAGTGCTTCCTTCAGGAGCTCTTGTAAGGCAGGCCTGGTGGTGACAAAAGCTCTCAGCATTTGCTTGTCTGTAAAGGATTTTATTTCTCCTTCACTTATGAAGCTTAGTTTGGCTGGATATGAAATTCTGGGTTGAAAATTCTTTTCTTTAAGAATGTTGATTATTGGCCCCTATCTCTTCTGGCTTGTAGAGTTTCTGCTGAGAGATCTGCTGTTAGTCTGATGGGCTTCCCTTTGTGGGTAACCAGACCTTTCTCTCTGGCTGCTCTTAACATTTTTTCCTTCATTTCAACTTTGGTGACTCTGACAATTATGTGTCTTGGAGTTGCTCTTCTCGAGGAGTATCTTTGTGGTGTTCTCTGTATTTCCTGAATTTGAATGTTGGCCTACCTTGCTAGGTTGGGGAAGTTCTCCTGGATAATATCCTGAAGAGTGTTTTCCAAGTTGGTTCCATTTTCCCCGTCACTTTCAGGTACACTAATCAGACGTAGATTTGGTCTTTTCACATAGTCCCATATTTCTTCATTTGTTTTTACTCTTTTTTCTCTGAACTTCTCTTCCCGCTTCATTTCATTCATTTGATCTTCAATCACTGATACCCTTTCTTCCACTTGATTGAATCGGCTACTGAAGCTTGTGCAGTCATCATGTAGTTCTCGTGCCATGGTTTTCAGCTCCATCAGGTCATTTAAGGACTTCTCTACACTGGTTATTCTAGTTAGCCATTCGTCTAATCATTTTTCAAGGTTTTTATCTTCTTTGCGATGGGTTCGAACTTCCTCCTTTAGCTCGGAGAAGTTTGATTGTCTGAAGCCTTCTTCTCTCAACTCATCAAGGTCATTCTCCATCCAGCTTTGTTCCATTGCTGGCGAGGAGCTGTGCTCCTTTTGAGGGGGAGAGGTGCTCTGATTTTAGAATTTTCAGCTTTTCTGCTTTGTTTTTTTCCCCATCTTTGTGGTTTTATCTACCTTTGGTCTTTGATCATGGTGACATACAGATGGGGTTTTGGTGTGGATGTCCTTTCTGTTTGTTAGTTTTCCTTCTAAAAGTCAGGACCCTCAGCTGCAGGTCTGTTGGAGTTTGCTGGAGGTCCATTCCAGACTCTGTTTGCCTGGGTATCAGCAGCAGAGGCTGCAGAACAGCAAATATTGCTGAACAGCAAATGTTGCTGCCTGATCGTTCCTCTGGAAGCTTCGTCTCAGAGGGGTACCTAGTTGTGTGAGGTGTCAGTCTGCCCCTACTGGGGGGTGCCTCCCAGTTAGGCTACTGGGGGTCAGGGACCCACTTGAGGAGGTGGTCTGTCCTTTCTCAGATCTCAAACTCCATGCTGGGAGAACCACAACTCTCTTCAAAGCTGTCAGACTGGGACAATTAAGTCTGCAGAGGTTTCTGCTGCCTTTTGGTTGGCTATGCCCTGCCCCCAGAGGTGGAGTCTACAGAGGCAGGCAGGCCTCCTTGAGCTGCAGTGGGCTCCACCCAGTTCGAGCTTCCCTGTGCTTTGTTTACCAACTCAAACCTCAGCAATGGCAGGCACCCCTCCCCTAGCCTCACTGCTGCCTTGCAGTTCGATCTCAGACAGCTATGCTAGCAATGAGTGAGGCTCTGTGGGCGTGGGACCCCCCGAGCCAGGCACGGGATATAATCTCCTGGTGTGCCATTTGCTAAGACCATTGGAAAAGTGCAGTATTAGGGTGGGAGTGACCCAATTTTCCAGGTGCCGTCTGTCATAGCTTTTCTTGTCTAGGAAAGGGAATTCCCTGACCCCTTGCACTTCCCAGGTGAGGCGATGCCTCGCCCTGCTTTGGCTCATGCTTGGTGGGCTGCACCGACTGTCCTGCCCCCACTGTCTGACAAGCTCCAGTGAGATGAACCCGGTACCTCAGTTGGAAATGCAGAAATCACCTGTCTTCTGCATCACTCATGCTGGGAGCTGTAGACTGGAAGTGTTCCTATTTGACCATCTTGGAACCACCCCTCCTTTAGTTTTCACAGGTGCTGTATGTTGGCAAAGTATTTTGGTGTTGTGGTTTGGACTGTTATTCAGTAGGTTGAAGTTAAGAGTTGTGGCCAGCAGATAGACTCTTAGCCCGTGGATCTTTTACATTTTGATGCATTTTGGTGGTAGTGCTCTATGGGTATGAGGGAGAGAGTTGACTCCCTCACCTGTGCTGCTCCTGGGTCTTGGATGCCTTGGAGGCCTTGGAGGAACCCCCTCCAATTACTGTTTTCATGCCAGCATTTTCTTTGTTAGGTGTTCTGGGTCACAATGCTCCCTCAGGAAGGGGATATGGTTGGCAGACAGGCCATACCTTTCCCAGACATAACCGGTGCAGGGAGGCATGTCCTAGTCCCCTGCTGGCCTATGAGAACTCAGGCATCTCAGCCCTCACAGTATTCTAAGAGTGAAGGCTCCCCACCTGCTTGGGCACCAGCCAAGCCAGCAAGTCCCACTCAGCTAGGAGTAGCAGGAGTGGGTGGAGTCATCTGATCCACCCTCTGAGTGCTTCCCAAGGGAACATGGGACTGTGCCCACCCACAGAATTTTGGTAGAGGCAAGGCTTTGTGCCGGAAACCCCAGCTGGTGTGTCCCACCAAGCTAGGAGCAACAAGGATGGGTGAGGTCTCCTGTTCCACCGTTCAGGTGCTTCCCAGGGGAACATGGAGCTGTGTCCCCTGGCAGAGTTCAGGCTGAAGCTGAGCTGTTGTGCTGGAAGCTGGCATTGAGCCTTGTCTGACAGGGGGAATGGTCCAGTCTTCCTGCTTCCAGACACTGTGACTGTGGCCTCTATCACTGGCTATGGCAGCTAGCACTGGGCTGGTCCAGGGTCCAAGGCCTGTGGGAGGTCCCCATGGACTTGAGTGTTGCCTTTATAAAAACTCCAGGTGGCTCTTTGGATTAATCTAGAGACCCAGGAGGCCGAGGTGATTCTCTCATTTCCAGGATTGTACAGATCCCTGTGGGAAGTGTGAATCCCCCAGGAGCTGTCACTCATTCACCTTTTCTCCATGTTGGGGAGAAAAGGCTCCATGTTGATCCCAGAGGTGCTGCTGCCAAGCTTCACTGTGCTCTGTTCTTAGTGTCCCCTCACTTCCTTAATGGATCCCTATGAGGCTTTTTAGACAATTGACTTGTAGCATCAGTGATTACTCACCACTCTCTGTGAGAGCGGCACACACCAGCTACTTCTAGTCTGCCATCTTGACCCTCTCTTGTTTTAATTTTATAGTATTAGATATTGCAAGTCCTAGAAAATCTCAAGGGGGGGTGGCCCAGATTCTGCCTTGGGCACATGCAAGACAAGGAAAGGAAGAAAAATCCTGCTTATGACACATTCCTCCCATCCCCGTGGGACCTTTGCTGCTCCCTTGAAAGGTGTTCAGTTCTACTTAGGCTGATCTAGCCTTGCTGAGGCTGAGACTCTGCAGCTGAAGATAACTGAGGATGAGGTATTAGTTTCTAAGAAAAAATCCCCATAGGCTAATCTGGCATCAAGATGATTAATACTTTTTACTAACAAATAAAAGTTCAGGAGTCCCAGGGAGTTCAGTCACCTTAATGCCATTAAAGCTATAAATACTCTTTGAAGACATAGACTGTTGGTATTGAAATATCAGCCAAATGATCTCTAGTGGCTGTGGAAATTTACCACTTCCCTTGAGAAGTGACTCTGCTCATAGCCTGTGGAGCCTTCTGAATCTGCTTCTCCTATTCAAATTGTACACTATCTTCCAGAGTTCTTAGCAGTACCGTTGGTCATCTTTGAGGGGAGGATAGACCCTACTAAAACCATCATTTAGGAGGAGGTGGAGGACTTTGCCTAGGGTGCCTTCATTAATTTCTATTTTTTACTCCTGAATTCATTTTCTTCTACACAAAAAGCTATTAATGTGGTGTCAAGATCCATTTGTTTCAGCCATTTTCCTTATTGTATTCATTCTGCATGCTATTAGGATCAATTTCTTCCTGTGGGATCCTGGATCTTATGACAGGACATTAGCTCTTGTTCCAGGGAAAACTCACAAAAGTAGCTACATTGATCAGAGTAGCATAACATCCTAGCTCCTGGGCTTGCTGTACCTCCATAGGACCCATACTGCACTTTGGAGACACACATCTCAGATGAAGAAAAATTCAATCCAAGGAAATGCAGTAATGCTGCATGTCTTTCATTTTTGAACTCCCAGAGTCTAGAACTATGCTCCAACTTTGAAATGAATCACTTAAAAATAATATATAAGTATGAAAATGCAGTGGAACTTATGGTCTGCACATGTTTGGATTTGGGTATGCCTGGAGATCTGGGATATTGGGTGGGTGAGGTGGGGTGAGTGAATGGAACATGATGGCAGTTTGTGGAGGTCTATTTGTGTGGGGAGCCACTTTGGGTAGGAAAGTATCTTAAAGGGAGAAATATGTGTGCATGAAGGGCTTGGACTATTTACGTGGCTTTGGTGATGGAGGTGGGGCAAGAGCAGGTATGATTCTGCATGTAATGTGGTACCAGTCCCTCTGATCTATGCCCAGCTCAATTCCGTGGAATTGTAGCTGAGCTGTAGGAGAAGAGACGACATCCTGCAATCTATTTCATTACTACTGTCTCCACTTTATATTACACTCAATTGGAGGGGTCTGGCAGTGCTGTGCTGGTTATCCCACCCCTTGGTGCCACAGACCACTTTGCAGTTTTGGCTGTTCCAGAGAGTGAGTAATGGCATCAGGTAGGAAACTATGGTAGCCTGAGAGAAGACAGCACAGGCAGTGTGGTAGCAGTGTGCCCAGAAAAGACACATAGTTCCTGACTAGATTTGCATGTGTACATATAAATAAACTCCCATAAATGCTTATGGGGGTTGGGGTCTTCGTCAGAGGCTGAAGTTTTATGTGATCAGATGATGTCAAGGATAGGGATATTTTTATGGTTGTTGTTAATGTTATGTCACCTGGACCTTTAGGCTGTGGAAGTGTGTGTGTATGTGGATGTGGATGTGTGTGTGTGTTCCTCAAATTCAGGGATACTCAGTTGAATCTCTAGGGATCCTTAGAGATTGGAGGCTCTTTCACAGCTTCTCTGGCGCTAATTTGAAATGTGGCTGGGTCAGCATGTCTGGATGGCTTTCCAGTTGGTTTCCCAGGAGAAAGAAAACAGCTCAGAGCACTTGTTAGTCCAAAGGTTTAAATGCACTAGAGTCAAGATAATTAAGGATCTCCAGGAGAGCACAGAGAAGAGTAATTGAGAGAAGCCAAGTGAAAAATAACGTGGGGAGAAAGGGAGATGAAGGGCATTAACACACAATAAGTTGGCAGGTCCTTGTTTAGATGATAGAAGGGCTGAGATGATAACAAGAAAGGTTGGGACAAGTTGTACCCAAAGGAAATTTCATTTGAACATTTGTTAGCATGTCCAAAATGAGGGATCCATTGAATGAAGGGCGCAGAAAGGGGGTCATCTGACTCACTAAAAATGAGCATTCCCCTAGCTGAACAAAGATCAGCAGGCTGAGGGGGTGGCTAAGAGAATACCATTACAGCCTGTGCTGCTTCTAACCCTGACAGAGTTGGAACAAAGCTGAGTTTTGAAGGCAGATTTGACACCATGGTGATGGAACTTGTGTCTTGCTGTGCCAATGCCATCCAGAGATGTGAGCAGTTAAAGGACTAAAATGAAATGGAGCCAGAAGATCGATATTATTTGGCTGGGCAAGCAGTTGGGAGCCTGCAGTTCACAGGGGGCTCCGTCTAAGTGCTTGATTTCTTTTCTGCTTTTTAAGAGAGAGTAGTAGTTCAGAGGAGTCCAGTGCTCCTGCTCCTTCCTTCAACTTGGAGACATCGGTGGGCAGAACTGAAGTGCAGTTTGCTAGAAACGCAACACTGTTCTGGATGAATGATGCTTCTGTACAGGATAATGCCTTTCTGAGGCTGGAGCACTGGCTTTGAGACTTCCCCATTCAGTGCAAGCTGGACCAAGCAGGCCTGTGTCAGAAAAGGACAATGAATCTAAGGCAAACCATACGATGACTCCCTGTTGTTAAAAGAGCATTCATGTGCTACCCAGCACTGTCTATGCTCCAGTGAACATGATACTTCACTGTTATCCATCCTGTGGGGTTATGCCAACCAATACAGTTTCTCAGGATGTAGGACTCTCAGTACTAAAACCAAGAGAGGCCCTGGCAAACTGGGACGGTAGTAACACCAGCATAGGAGAGCCTTATTAGGTATGCCCTGTGCTTAGTGCTTTACCTGATTTATCTCAAGCATTTCCTCTATCACTTCTGAGGAAGACTGTTATTTGTTCCCATTTTATGGATGAAGATAGCCAGGCAAAAACATGTTAGTTCACTTGCCTAACAAAATGTTAATGTCCATTCTCTTTGGGTAGTGAGAGTCCAAGTGAACTTGACTGTTTTTCCATGTTCTATACATTGTTTAAATTTATTAAGTGAACATGTATTATGCCATAATATAAAAAAAAAACCCAATGTACCTATTTTCCTTGTGGGAAGGTAAGTAATTTACCAACATCATGTATTTAATGAGTTGAATCTGGAACCCTGCATTGATGAATTCCCAACCACCATAGCAGCAGGACAGGCTTAAATAAGAAATTCCCTCATTTTAAGGTCTTTCTGATTCTTTGGGAAGTTTCCATCCTCACCTCTAACTGCCTTAGAACCAACCTATGCCGAATTCTCTATAATAAGAATGTTAGAATGAGTTTTCTTTGTGTAATAGCTTCTCAACTAAGCGGAGTACTCTTTTTTGCAGTGAGATTTCTTTTTAGCTACAAGATGCCAGATATGAGAATCTTACTCTTAGCATATTTAATTAGCACCCTGGGGCAAATGCTGATAAAGTCCTATTTCTCATGATTATGGGACAGTATGTGGGAAACCCAGTGGAGGGCTCCTAAATTTCTCAATTTTATCACCAGGGCTGTCCATCCCCTGCTGTCTTGCACATCTGTGCAGTTCCAGTTGCTGCCTCAGAGAGAAAGGGCAGCAAGGAAGGTCAGCCAAGTGACCCTACTAGTGGAGGAGGGGCAGAGGAGGCTTTGAGTTCAGCTTGGCTGAAGTCCTCAAACTTACTTGGGAAACAACTCTTTTCTATACCTTCCAGGTTTGCCTTGAATGTTCCAAATTTATAGGACTCATGCTCATCCTAAAGCAAATTCTTCTGTTTGTGTTTCCCCTTAATAAGCTTGAAACATTTAAGTGGATTGGAAGTCTCCTTGCAATGATTCTCCCACTCTGACTTGTACACACTGTTGGCACTAGTTTGTTGGGAAGCACTTTGGTATAGTGATTAAGGTTCTGGAATCAGACTGCCTGAGTTTGAATGCCAATGAGTTAGCTATGTGACTTTGTGTAATTCAGTTCATCCCTCTAAGTGTAAATATTTTTATATATAAAATGGGATTATAATCATACCTAACTCATAAGATTGATGTCAGGATTAAATAATAAAATGTACATATATTAGCTGCTGCAGAGTAAGTGCTCAATACCTGTGTTTTCACCTGGATTTAACAGGGGCAGGCAGGGTCATGAGGAAGCTTGAACTCGTAGGCATGAGCTGAAGTTATTGTCCATGAGTTTTCTGGAAGGGAAGGACACAAGGAGGCTGGAACTACATGGTTATGTTCATGATATTTGGGAAAGCCTCATTCCTGCTTTTAAAGTCTTCCAACTGATTAAGTTAGAATCACCCAGGATCGTCTCTCTTACTTAAAGTCAACTGATTAGGGACTTTAATTACATCTACCAAATCCCTTTACCCAAGTACCTAGATTAGTGTGTTTTGTTGAATAACCAGACCCTGTAACTAGCCAAGGTGATGCCCCCAAGAGCCATACCCAACTTTTAGCTGTGATCATTTATTTTAGTTTCCTGTGTCTGCTGTGACAAATTACTACAACCTCCATAGCTTAACAGAAATGTATTCTTTCACAGTTCTTGATGCCAGAAGTCTGAAACTAGAATTACTGGGCTGAAATCAGTGTGTCAGGAGAGTGGCATCTCCTCTGGAAGCTCTAAGGGAGAATCAGTTTCTTGCCTCTTTCAGATTTTGGTGACAGCCAGCATTCCTTGGCTTGTGGCTACATTGTTTCAATCTCTGCCTCTCTGGTCACATTGCTTTCTCCTTCACTATGTATGTCAAATGTCCCTCTTCCTCTTTCTTATAAGGATACTTGTGATTACATTTAGGACCTATCCAAGTAATCTTGCATCTCAAGACCTTTAACGTAATCATGTTAGAAAAGACATTTTCCATATCAGGTAACATTTACAGTTTCCAAGGATGAAAACCTAATATTTTTGGGAACCATTATTCAGATTGCTACATCACTTCTTCATGTATTTTTGGAAGCTTGCTTTATGCCAGGGACTTTACCAAGCTGTTGGGAAGACGGAGATGAAATAGTTACAGTCTCTTCCTTCAAGGAGCTGACTGGTAACAAGCAGAGATTCTTCAGGTACATGAGGAGCCTAGCAGTAATACCAAGAAGTGAGTCAAAGTGCTTCTGGATGGTTATTTGTGATGTGGTGAAGGATTTTAGAGGAGAAAAGAGATCACTGTCACCTATGAAGATCTGGGAAGTTTTCATGGAGAAGAGAGGATATGATTGTCCAGAGCGATTCATTTCAAATTTGAGCATGTATAACAGCACCTATGAAACTTCTAACAACACAGATTGCTGGGCCTTACCTCCAGAGTTTCAGATTTAACAGGTCTAAAGTAGGGCCTAAGAATGTGCATTTTAAGCAAGTTCAGGGGTGATGAGGATGCTGCTGGTCTGGAGACCACACTTGAAGAAACACTGTTCTATACACATAAAGATGATGGTGGGAGGGGAGGTAGCTCTTTCCTTTCTTGAATTAATTTAGGTCACAATTTAGAGGTCACTTTCTCAGACAGCACTCCTCCTTTAAGACAGAAGAAAACCTTGTGACATTAATTTACCCTGCTACTTTTCTTCATATTATTTATCATCACTATCGAGGGGGTGGTGTCTGTCTCTCCTGCTAGGAGGTAAGCTTCATGAGGATGCAAACTCTGGCTCTTTTGTTCAAGCACTTAGAAAAGTGGTTAGCATATGGTAGGTGCTCAATAAATATTTGTTAAGTGAAAGAGTGAATGATCTTAGATTTCATGTAGCTTAAAGTTCATTAACTCCTCTGACCTTGTTCCTTCAACACTAAACCAGTCTCTTCATCCTGAGAGCAATTATTTAAATAGAATTAAATCAGTCAAGTTGGTTGTTTGAGAGGACTTTTTCATTTTTTTCAATATGTTCTAGTTGACACAGTCTGTGCAGAGCTGAAGATAATTTGGAGTTTCCTTAAGCAGTGAAGAAATGCCCATAAAGTAATTAGATTGGTTTAAACTCATTTACTTCTTAATATTTCCATTTTTGAGTAAATATTTCATGCATTGCTCTTCTGGGAGGCAAAGAGCCAGGAAATTTCAGCAATAATGTGTGTATAGAATTTCTTTTTTCCCCACAGTAGCACATTTTGAAAGATATCTCAACAGGTTATGACAAGTAGAACAGGAAAATATTATTTTAATTTCCCTGGGTCAATTATTAGAATTACTGAAAAATACACTTAAATTACACTTTATCAGTATGATCCAATCTGAGGAGGAGGGTAAGTAAAAAAGGACTGGACTGGTTTATCATGATTAAGTTTGTGCCCAAAATGCCAAAACAAATCAAACCCACTGGATGCATCTGTCTTCCAGCTATTGAATATAACCGTGAAAAGGGGGATTGAGCCTGTCTAAATGTGGCATGCGGCTATAAAGCAGGTGGTAAAATCTAAAGAAAATTTAAAGCAAAGTACATCTTATGAGCTATGTTCCTAAATTTTCCCTTCAGAAACAGATGTCACATAATAAACCGTAATAAAAACTTTGAACATGTAGAAGGACATTTTGAATAATTAGAAATTTATTTTAGTCATTGAGTTTGATGATAACTACAGGGCTCTTCCCTAATTCATCTCCTTCTAAGCAGAACAGGAGAGGTAGAAATGGGGTCAGGTTAGGGGCAACATGCTGTATGTGGAAGGGTGGGGTGATCAACTCATCCCAGTTTGTCTAGGAGTTTCCCAGTTTTAGCACTTATTATCTTGTATCCCAGAAAACCTCTATGTTCTGGGGAAACTTGGACAACTGGTTGCCCTAGGCACAGGCTGGCTCTCTCATTAGGTAATGACTTCCTACTACTAAGGATAGTACATAGAGGTTGAATGGCCATTTCCCTGCATGAAGTGGTTCAATGTCTAATGAATTTTAGAGGTTGACTGGCTGCAATTCTCTTATTCTCCAAACAAATAAATCCCCATCTCAAGAAGCTACATACCTAATTATAGTCATATAAACCAGCATGTACTTGTGCAGATTCCTATTTTATCTTAACTTTAAAACAAAGGTGGATGAATTTATGAATTCTTAACAGTTGATCATTGCTTTTAAAGGTCTATTTGACAAATAATTCACTCCCCTTCCAATTATATACAGTTATTTGGTGTTTAAATGTCCTAATCTTGTACCAAGGCTTTTTTGGCTTTTGCTGGTAAAAGGACTATTTTAAATATGTGTGTGTGTGTGTGTGTGTGTGTGTGTGTGTGTGTGACAGACAGAGAGAGAGAAGAGAAAGAAAGAAAGAAAGAAAGAAAGAAAGAAAGAAAGAAAGAAAGAAAGAAAGAAAGGGGGCAGGGAGAACAAATACTATACAGTAGGATTTTCTTTCAAATTTTATCATTTATTAGCTCTTCTATTGATACTTTTCACTTGAAACAAAAGCTACACACCATTTGTTTTGGAGGACAACTTCTTAAACTGTCATTCACTTGTCTGTTCTCCCTTTGGGATACGAGTGATGTGTGGACATCAAGGAATCTCAGACTGTAACCTTGAACCCATAGCCTCAGAGTGATAGGAATGGGTGGGTTTGAGCGGGTAAGTGGGAGGCAGTGCAGCCTAACTAGAAGAGTGAGGTTTACTTCCTCATTTCCCTACCATCCCAGGTCATCAAAAATAAACACCTGACTTTTTAGATTAAATTGTGTGTCTACTCTAGTAAGGATGAAACAGTTCCTTGGACAATCAGTGTGTGTGAAAGATTGTTAAAAGGCCACGCAGTACTAATTCTCTTCTTATTTCCATCTGACAGATTCCTCATTTTGTTTGCGGCAGCAATGTGAGCAGTTTAAAACACTCAATTTCCCAGCTTCATTTGCAGGTTGGGTGGCCATGTAGTATAGTTCTGACTAATGAAGTACAGGCAGAAATGCCCTTTGCTTTTCCTTTACTGGAGAAGCAGTGACCATATTGTGACCACAAGGCAACAGTCATGAAGAAAAGGGAAAGGAAATCTCAGAACATCAGTTTTGACATTGTTGAGTCGGTGAATGAACACCTACTTCTAGAATTTTTGTTGAATGAGATAACTGGTTAAACTTCTGTTGGTAGCTACAGTTGTAGGATTTTCTGTTTCTTGCAAATAATTGCTTTCTAACTGATCCAGAATATATGATACAGTGGAGAATGTGCCGCAGGAGGAAGCCAGAAAACTGTTCTTGGTTTATTTTTTTTCTGCTTTTACAGATGATATTTTGAGGTCCATTTTAGGTCTAAGAGGTCGAATTCCAATTCCAAGTCATTTTTGAAATAGAATTTGTTATTTCTTCTAGTGTGTGTGTGGGTACAGGAGTATCTACGATAGTTAATAGTAATAATGAAGATGATTTAGTCTAAACCAGAGCCTATTTGCTTGCTGCTCCCTACTAAGTTTCTCTGGCAAAGATGTTTGTCTTCTCAGGATTACATTTGGTTCAGCTATGGCAATTCTCTTATGTATCCTGTCCTTCTACCCAAAGTTTGTGTTGAAATTGATTAATGTTGATGAATTGCCTTGAGCTTCATGAAGATCTGAAATTATTACAGCCTGAGGAAGGAAGGGCCACGCTTATGTGACTAAGACAGAAAAATCTATAACAGAATCTGTGCAATTTCTGTTTTCCTTAAGCTGCACCTGTGAATGGACCCCTGTTCCTCCTTGTTCACCCTTTGTGGCACCATGGAGTTAAAATGCAATAAGTTGAAATGGCTGTGCTCTGAGTCTATCTGATGTCACTGTCGTTACCTTGACACAGAAGCAGGCAGGTTTTCATGACTTGTTGGAGGTTATGAAATCCACCCACTTCAGGGATGACCTTGATGTCTTCCAGGAATTCAGGCTCTGATAAGTATAATTAACTCTAACCAGTGGGAAATCTCAAAAGGAATAGCTTCTTCCTCAACATTGAACTAACGAAGAAAGCGAGCTGCCATTTAAGATAAATATCAACATGCTGCCAATAACTGAGTGAAAGTTTGGAGCTATTTATCAGTGTAGTTTTTTCACAGAAGAAGTTGTTTCACAGAAGAAAACAAAATGTTGATTGCCATGGTTCCTCAAACTGAGAAACAAAATGACAGGGATTATTTCAGTCTTGTACTCCTACTAAGCTTCCTTTTTGACCAATGCCTCCCCTTCCAACTCTCTCATGCCCGTTTAATGTTAATAATTTTCTGGAGCAGCTGACTACTTTCCTCTTGTGTTCCCCTTCATAAGCTGGCTATAAAGCTTGTTCCTTAGTTACCTCTGATACCCCCTGTAGAGGTCTATGTGAATTTTTTCTCCTGCAGCCTGTATCTGAAGGTAAGGTAGTGGGAACAGTTACGACAGTTACTTGAGGAGCAATTTTTCCCTTTTGGTGAGATGAGAGGGAAGAAAATATGAGCAAAGACGAATCTGCAAAATATTTCCTTATATTACTGTATATATATTACTATTATATATATGCTATATATATATTATATATACTATTATATATATACTGTATATATATTATAATTATATATATACTGTATATATATAGTTGGGGACTTAGAAGGGAACTTACAATTCAAGTCATTGTGCCCATGTGGTTAGTGACATGTGACTATTGATTATTTGAAATGTGATTAGAGTGACTGAGGAACTGGATTTTTAATCTTTTAAAACTTTACATCGTTTAGATTTAAATTTGAATAAGCATATTAGCTTATTCTTGCCATATTGGACAGTGAAGATATATAGTATATAGGAATGTTCTCAGAGTTCATGTGTGGGTTCAAGGGTTATTTTAAGGAATCCTAGATTCAGGAAGTAAATTGATCTCATTATCCCTAGCCATTATTGAGATATGATGAGTGTATTAGAACTCAAGCTTTATCAAAGTTTTTATTTTTAATTTTTCTTTTTGTATTTTATGTAATTCTACTAAGCATATTTCAAGAATGCCGGGCCTGGGCCCTTGTGAATCAAATATGTTATATTAGACAGGAAGGGAATATTGACTACAAGATAAAAGCACAGGCTTAAAGATGTGGCACATATACACCATGGAATATTATGCAGCCATAAAAAGGATGAATTCATGTCCTTTGCAGAGACATGGATGAAGCTGGAAACCATCATTCTCAGCAAACTAACACAGGAACAGAAAACCAAACACTGCATCTTCTCACTCATAAATGGAAGTTGAACAATGAGAACACATGGACAAAGGGAGGGGAACATCACAGACTGGGGCCTGTTCGGGGGTGAGGGGCTAGGGGAGGGATAGCATTAGGAGAAATACCTAATGTAGATGACCAGTTGATTGGTGGAGCAAACCACCATGGCACATGTATACCTATGTAACAAACCTGCATGTTCTGCAAATGGATCCCAGAACTTAAAGTATAATTAAAAAAATCATAAATGTCTGACTTCAATGTCTGATTCTACCTTTTCCTGGTTATCTGTTTTTGGGTAAGATAAACAACCTATGTGGGCCATAATTTTCTAATTTTAAAATAGGGAAAGTAGCTCCTATACGCTGAGGTACTTGCTAAGTGTTAAAATGAGATAAAATAGCAATAGTAGTTAACACAGCTCTTGACATAGAGTAAGCACTTAATCAGTTTGTCTGTGTATGTGTGTGTGTTTGTATGTACATTCATGTGTGTGTGGAAGTCTGGGTTACATACCCATACACCCATACAGCTTCACTAGCATTTTATAGTTATATTTATTTTTTGATAATCTATACATATGTTTATATGTATATTTATGGAAGTGTGAATGTGTGTATAGGAACATTACTTCTATTTGGCATCTGGTAGTAAGTTGCTATGTGGTATAAATGTCCAACATTTAAAAAAATTATCCTATATGTATTTGATCATTTTTATTTTGTCAACAAACATTTCCTTTTTTTCAAAGCATAAATGTGCAATATGCCAAAACCTTCACCAATTCCCTAGCCCCTGCAGAGTAAGCCCCACCCCCATAGGATGGCATGCTTTCAGTTTGGCTCCCACTCATGATTCTAATTTCAGCTCCTTCCATCTATCCTTCCCCCAGTAATTTCATGCCACGATTTAGGTTCGTTTAGTCCCCAGACACATCTCACTCTTTGATATCTCTATGCATTCACATGAGCTGTCTTTTTCATCTGGAACACCTCTATCCTGTCCTTTCTGGTTTTGGGAAGCACTAATTCTACTTGAGACCTAGTTAAACTGTCACTCCTTCTCATGAACTCCCATCCCCCAGGGGTTCTTATTTCTGTAACTTTATTGTAACTCCTATTTCATTGGATTTTAATTATTTGTTCCTGGAATTTCTCCTCCGCTAGTGCCTTAGTTACCTCTGATGTCCTCTTTAGAGGTCGTCTATGTGAATTTTTTCTCTTGCAGCCTGTATCTGAAGGTAAGGTAATGAGAACAGTTATGACAGTTACTTGAGGAGCAATTTTGCCCTTTTGGTGAGATGGGAGGGAAGGAAATATGAGCAAAGACGAATCTGCAAAACATTGTCTTGTATTATTTTACTTCTAGTTAGGGCCTTAGAAGGTTACTTACAATTCAGGCCATATGGCCATGTCATTAGTTACATGTGGCTATTGACTATTTGAAATGTGATTAGAGTGACTGAGGAACTGGATTTTTAATCTTTTAAAATTTTACTTCATTTAGATTTAAATTTGAATAAGCATATTGGCTTATTCTTGCTGTATTGGACAGTGAAGGTATTTTGTACTTAGGAAAGTTTTCAGAGTTTGTGCGTGGGTTCAAGGGTTATTTTAAGGAATCCTAGATTCAGGAAATAAATTGATCTCATTATCCTATGGCACCCCGAAACACAAAAACAAAATCCATTTAGTTTACCAATTAATATTTTAATGTACATAAAATGTCAACTCACTTCTAGAAAATAATCTACTATGCTTGGATTCACACAATATTATACAGTAAGGACCAAACTAGGGAAGAAATGTTTGTTCATTCTAATAGAATTCATGTCTCTTTCTTTTCTCCTTCAGGATTGGTTAAAAATTGTTTGTTTTCTAAGCTCATGCTAATAGATAATTACCTTTAGTTCCATGGAGAGTAACAACAAACAGGTAAATTCCAGTACCTGAAGGGTACTACCCAATAGTACAGGACTCCTATACTACAGGACTCCAAGGTGCAATTTAATAAAGCAGAGACTTAGTTGTAATCTTTAATTCCATTGGGGTACTACTATATTTGAGCCTATGAAGCAATAATTTTCTAAATTGCACCCTAGTGGCCTAAATGTTAATTCAGCTTCCTGAGATTTCTAGCTTAAAGTCAAGGAGTTTGTTCTACACTATTAAATCTTGGTCTACAAATTTTATTTCCTTTAAACCTCTAGATTAAGAAATCACAGCTTCCAAAATGAAACTGCAAATTAATAGATGGAGGAGGAATCATCCATGAATTGACTGACTGAACTGCATACTTTTTTTTCAGATGCTAAGAATTCATTTTGATTCGGTTTCTAGCAAGCTCAAAGTTTTGTGATCAATTTTGGTAATTAACTATCTCAGGAGCCTAGTTATATGTACTTTTTATTCATTTTAATTTCATTGGTCTATTTTAACTTTCATTGCTCTGTTTTATAATGTGTTCGGTTTTGTAAGCTATATCTGGTAGTTGCAAATTTCCTTGTTCCACACTCGGATATACAGAGAAAATGTATTTCTTTTCTATCTTTATTGACTAATAATATCCCATAGGAGTCCTACATTTTGGGTGGGCTAAAGCAAATTTATTTAGCCTAATCCAGAAAATAGAATACTTCCTTAAGGTAAAAGTAGATTCTGAGGTTCTTATATTTATAAGTTTCATATCTCCTCCATTTTCATCTTTTCCTAGAGCCTACTGGGTATATAGTGAGTGTGGCTTATATGGCCCCCAAGGGGAGGTGATAGTTGTGAAGCCCTGGGATCCAGCTATATCTGCCCCTTTCATAGGATGATAGCTGTGGAGGGACTAATAGAGTTGCTCTCTGGGTTGCAAATGTGCTGAGGTGTGACAGGTCGCATCTGGTAGAGATGGCCCTTCTCTCCCCTTGATTTTTACGAAGAGTGATTTTTTCCAAATCATACTCCTGTGGCCTCTTGCCTTACTCCTCAGTCTCCTCCTGAGAGGGGGGAGTGTGTACCTGGTTAGAAGGCAACAGGTTTCTTGATTGTTTGCGGAGAATCTATCCAAGGTCCTGAGTGTGGTTCCTATTCTTCTCAGTGAGACGCAATGGCTGGTCAGCCTTAAGGACTGACATTCCTCTTGGGTGTTCTGTCTCAAGTGTGGCCATGGGTTTGGATAGGGAATGACTTGGCACATTTGGCTCTCACACAAACAGCCTCCTTTGATCCATATACGCCACTAATGAATGATATTTTGACCTTCATCTTTACTCTTGTATTGTATTTCTAAAATTCTAGGTCCTTGATTGGTGAAGGGTTTATATATTCTTAATGTATCTAGGTGCCCCCAGATACTCCTAACATACAAGTGTCTTTAAGAACATAACAAAGGGCCGGGCGCGGTGGCTCAAGCCTGTAATCCCAGCACTTTGGGAGGCCGAGACGGGCGGATCACGAGGTCGGAAGATCGAGACCATCCTGGCTAACACGGTGAAACCCTGTCTCTACTAAAAAATTCAAAAAAGTAGCCGGGCGAGGTGGCGGGCGCCTGTAGTCCCAGCTACTCAGGAGGCTGAGGCAGGAGAATGGCAGGAACCCGGGAGGCGGAGCTTTCAGTGAGCTGAGATCCGGCCACTGCACTCCAGCCTGGGCGACAGAGCGAGACTGCGTCTCAAAAAAAAAAAAAAAAAAAAAGAGTGCTTCTTGGAAATCCACCTTGCAAATGGTTGCCAAGCCAATATGTTTTTAAAATACTCCTTTTATTATGTCACTTTTTGTTTATTAAAAATAGATCATTAATTCCAACTTATGCGTCGTAAGTCTCTTTTAAGGTCAGAACCCACTTTGTCTGTCTATGTATCTATGTATCTATGTATCTATCTATCTATCTGTCTATCTATCTATCTATCTATCTATCTATCTATCTATCTATCATCTATCCATCTATCTATCTATCATCATCTATCTTCCTCCACCTCATCATCTCCTTAGGTTCCCATCATTATAGATTTCTAGTCTTCATTTTAGTTAGGTTAGTTCCACACTAACCATAAGTATGTCTATTCCCATAGACTTAATTGTTTCTCTAGCTTGGAAAGTGCCACATCTTTGGCTTTGATCCAAATCCTACCCATTCTTCAAAATCTATCTTAAGTCCGTCCTGTTTCATAAATTTTCCTATCTCAACTTGAACCCTGAATGATCTCTGTATTCTTTGGACCATTAAAAGACTGAAAAACATAGAGCATAGAGTTTTAGAGGACCAACATATTATAATATTGAAGAGTCTAGAACAAATTAAGTTACAGTCTTTATAATTATATGTCTACTTTGATTTTTAAAAGATCAAGAATATTAACCTGCAGAGGTTCAGCCTCTTTTTAATGTATTTCTAGTTGCAGGAAGATGCCAGCCCATTCCTTTTTGTTTCAGCAAGATTTTTCTTGTCTTCCTGTTTGACTATACAGGTGGGGTGGAGAACAAGCTAGGTGCCTTTATCTTTAATTTGTGATGCATCACAAATTGATTGAGCAGCAATTATTTTTTAGGTATGGTACTGAACACTAGAAATGCTAAGATTTAGAAAATGTCTTTTATTTCAAGGTGCTTATAATGTATTGTGAATGTGAGCTTGATCCATAATAGTTGATCAATAGATGTTTGTGGATGAAAGAAAGAGAGGTAAGAAAACCAGCTATTTTTAAGAATATGATCTCTTAGATTAGATTGCCTGGCTTTGAATCTTGGTTCTGATACTAGGTATTTACTGAACATTACAACATAGGTTATTAGATTTGAATGAGAAAATGCAAATAAGATGCTTAGCATAGTGTTTGACACGTAGGTTCTCCATACATGTAATGATAATGACAAAAATAAGCCTGATTCATTGGATAGTGGCATGGGCAGAATGCTGTGGGAACATGGAAGAGGGTCATTCTGCTCAGACCTATGTGCAGGGAGGGTGGGAGGGACCAGCCAGTGAAGTGGCATGTGAAGGATGGCCCAGAGCAGTCGGATCTGTGTGCTCTTATAGGAAAATGTGAATAGTGATTGAGCAAAACCAGTTGACCTTTAAAAAATTGGAAGATGACACAAGTGTTCTTAAGCTTCGTTAGACATGTCATCAGGAAAGTGGCATTATTCTATGAATTTCAAGGCAAGTACTACCTTCTGAGACAATAATTAACTGAAATAGTTTACTGTGTACTAGCTCTGTATTCAGTGTTTTTTTTTTTGTTTTTTTTTGTTTTTTTTTTGTGAAGAATGTCTGAAAATATCTATAAATAAGAAGGATACCGAACCAAGGAAAACACCGGGCAACATGTCAATTGCTCACCAGCACCTGTACTTCTAAGAGAGCATTAAATGCAGAGTCTGGTGGCTTTTGTCTATAGTGAGATCCTAGGCTTATTGGTAAAAATATACTCACAAGATTAATGATAGAGGGCCAGATGGACGGTGTCTGCTTTTTAATAATCACATGTAGAGTTTTGCTGTTGCTTTTCCTTTCAGTCATTGGGAAAGAAGTTGTTATTCTACATATTTCTGGGTAGTGTTTAATACTCTTTTTTCTGTGTATCTCATTTGCTGAATTTAAGCAAAGCGCTTTTTTAAAAGACTGAAGAGCTTTATAGGTTTATCGCATGGCTTTTGTTGGCCCCAAATGTATAATTATTATTTAGTCAAGGCGTAGAGTGCTAGCTAGCCACATTAATGTATATCATATAAAATTGATATTCAAACTCTTTAAAAGTATCTCAGAATAATGTCCATAGCGTGATCTCAATTGTAATTATGTATGCATACATACAAGTGAAGAAAAATCTTAGAGGAGTACACAATGGTGTTAGAAGTCAATCACTCCAAGGACTATAATTAGGTAAAGACATGGGCTTTCATTTTCATAATTTATGTGCATTTTAATTATATTAGTAGGGTAGGCTATCTGCTGTAACAAGTATACCCAAATAGAGCTGATAGCTCAAAGAACATAGAGGTTTAGTTTTTCTTTGTGTAACAAACCCAAAGCAGTTCCTAGACACTGAGGAAGGGTACAAAGAAGCTCTACCTCACACACAGTCATTCAGAGATCAATCTTCAACATGCAGCTTACAAGGTTGCCCTGGATACTGATGTCACATTCAGTCCCTGGGCGTTGACACCAAGGTGGCAGGAGAAAAATGAGCATAGAAGATTATTCACTGGAGGTATGTGGTATGGTGTATGTGGTACATAGTGGTAGTGTGTCTCTGTGTGGGGGGGTGTGTGTCTGTATGTGTGTGTCTAAAGGGCAGGCTTGAAAATCGCACTTCTGATCGTATTCAATTTGCTAGAACTCAGTTATGTGACCATACCTAATTGTAAGAGAGGCTGGGAAAAGGGATCTAGGTGTATTCCCAGGAAGAAGAGGAGAACAAAGGTTTTGATAAACAGCTAAAAGTTTCTACCAGAGTCAGGTTTTGTAGTGCTCCCTTCTATCTACATAGAGAGCACACTTGCCTTCTTTCTTAAGGAAGATAACAAAAAGTTTCATCTAAACTCTATAGAAAATTCAAAGGCAAGGGTCCCTGGGTGATGCACATCCTTCTTAATCATATCCAGATATGGTCTCTAGTGCTTTGGTGACCTGCATATTAAAAAGATGCATTCTCTCTCCCCTTTCATCCCTCCACTGGCAACACACAGACGCGCGCACACACACACACACACACACACACACACATACACACACACACACTATGGTGGTGGACCTGCAGCAAGAAAACCACAGTAAAAACTTCCATTCAGGAATGAGAAGAGTCACTGGTTCATGGCAATGATAGAATCAGCTGGTGGAGCTTTGTGAAGTCCCCCTTTCCTGATGGTAGGGAAAGTTCCTGAAATAAATCCTGATTCTGCCATCCTGGAAGAAATCCCTTGTCTACTGAATGACCCTGGTTCCCTGCTGTAGGTGCATCTTCCTTGTCTATTATCCTCCATGACCCTGCGTGAATTGAGAACCAGGAATGTACCCTCCTCAGGGGTTGCACGGTACTCTCATCTTGCTTTCTGCTGTGCCAATAACAGGGCCTGCCTAAGAATTCCTTAAAAGCTTGAATAGTTAAAGCTTTTTTAGTTTAGGCCCAGGATTATTTGGCAATATCAGTTCCTCAAATATTTAGTTGCCTTGTAATCTATTTGCTTTCAGTGAGTTCCATGTGAGTGTAACTGTACCTAAATTCTTTCCTAAGACACAACGCTTAAACCTTTTCTCTTTCCTCATTTCCCAACCCAGTGCCTGTCTCCCTCAACTTACTGGTGGCTCTTTGTCAGCCATTTGAAACTACGGGCTTAGGTGGAAAGGAGACATATTTAATATGGTACTTGCCATACTGTTAAATACCTCTGTTTAACTAACAGAAATTGATGGAGGCTTCAAGGCATATTTTCAGTCTCATTTCCTATGATTTGTTGTTCAGTAGTGGTTAAATTTTTCAGTTCTGCAAAGCCTGATTTTCTGGACGTTCTCCATTATCTTTCATTCCTGCTTGCAAATCAACCAATTCTTTCTTGAACTCATTTATTTCTTGTAAATCTTCCTAAATGCAACAAGTAATAGTCAACATACTCTCCTAACATCTCTTTTCTGATCACTTGCCCCCTAGCTACAAGCATGGGAGGCACCTGGCTTGCTTTCCAAGACAGGTTTTACCAAATTCTTTGTCACCATATATCATGGATCTCCAACTGTTGAGCCTCTATTAAGAGTTTCCCCACCCCATGCTACTTGACCACCAAGCCATTGCCCCATATGTCAGAGTTTTGTTATGGCACTATGCCACTTGAAGGCATATATTTCTGTATAATTAAAGAGGGTGAATTTCTATGACAAAAATACACTAGTCCATCAACAAATATTGGATAAAGAAAATGGGGATACATATATACACAATGGAATACTATGCAGCCATAAAAAGAAATTGTTACAGGAGTTATTAAGAAATTATTTTAGGCAGATAGAGAGCAAAAGAGGTCCTTGGGAAGTTTTTGTTTCTTTTTTTTTTAAATTATTTTATTTTATTTTATTTTATTATTATACTTTAAGTTCTAGGGTACATGTGCATAACGTGCAGGTTGGTTACATATGTATACTTTTGCCATGTTGGTGTGCTGCACCCATCTGCTTTAAAAGAAAAGTTTTTGTTTCTTTTAAAGCAGCTCCAGAAACGTTTCTTGTCTAGCAGGAAAGCCCCAGCTCTTAGAGCTGGGCAGGCAAGCTTTGATATGCAGATGCTGGGCCGTAAGAAGCTGGGTCCACCCAAACCTGGGGATTCCCGCTGTCTTCTTCTTGCCCTTGCCCCTAAGTGTGCCTGTCAACGTGGCTGCCCCCACATATCCCCATGTGTGTAGAACATCATGGCACCCTGTATTTGCATATAAACAGGTCACAGTGGGAGGGCCCATTTTCTTGTGGGCTACGTGAATGACACACCTGGTCAAACCAATCCTCTGGGCCCTATGGAAACCAGACACTGCCTCCTCCAGCATCCCAATATAAACAGCCACTTTTCTACCGCACAAGGGGTTTTATTTTTGTTGGAATCCCCCCTCCTTCTGTCTGTGTACAGGGGACCTGTTTTCTTCTTCCTTTCTTCTTTCTTGCCTATTAAACTTTTCCTTCCTTAAAACCACTCCACGTGTGTCCATGTCGTTAATCCTATCGGCCAGACCCTGGTGTTCCTCCAGTGGTCAGAGCCATATCAGAATGAAGTCATGTCTTTTGAAGCAACATGGATGGAACTGAAGGTCATTATCTTAAGTGAAGCAAGCCAGACAGAGTCAAATATTGCATGTTCTCGTAACTGGGTACTAAAACAAGTGCACACGTGGAAGTAGACAGTGGAGCTATAGACAATGGAGACTCAGAAGGGTGAGATGGAGACGGATGGTGAGAAATTACGTAATGGTTACAATGTACATTACTTGGGTGATAAATACCCTAAAATCCCTGACCTGACCACTATCCAATCTATGCATGTAACAAAATTGCATTTGTACTCCATAAATGTTTATAAATAAAAAACTCTTAAGTTATCTATTGTGTTATATACAAACACAATAGAATCTTCTTTCTTGCTTAGATAAATAATCTAGGCTTGCTCCAGTTTTGCATGGGATGGGCTATACTTGTCGCGGTCATTCAGGAATCCAGGCTGATGGAGTCTCTGCCATCTTCAACATATAGCTTTCAGAATGACCCTTGGCATCGTCATCCAACAACAAAGGAGGTCAGTGAGACCAAAAAAATTGCCTGAGAGGTAGAACAGGCTGATGCATGGCTTCCGCCACTTTTGCTAACATCCCATTGGCTAAAACTTAGTCCCATGGCCTCAACCAAACTCAAGAGAGGCTGCAGATTTTGTTTAGGCCCTATGCCCAGGTAGAGGAGAACATATATTTTATATATATATATATATTTACATTTTTATATAAAAATCTTAAATTTTTAGATTTTTAAATTTAATTTTTTAAAATAAAATTATTTACAATAAGTTTTAAATTTAAATTTTAAAAATTTATAAAAAATTATATTATATTTATATATAAATATATATTTCATTATATAAATATATCTATATTTGTATTATTATATATCCAGTTGAAGCTGGAGTGCATGATCTCGGCTCACTGTAACCTTTGCATCCTAGCTTCAGGTGATTCTCATGCCTCAGCCTCCAGAGCAGCAGGGAATACAGGCATGCACCACCACACCTGGCTAATTTTTTGTATTTTTACTAGGGACGGGGTTTTGCCATTTTGCTCAGGCTGGTCTTGAACCCTTGGGTTCAAGTGATCCACCCACCTCGGCCTCGCAAAGTGCTGGGATTACAGGCGTAAGTCACTGCATCTAGCCACGAGAATGTAGATTTTAATCAGCAAGTGGCAGATATTGTTTGAATTTTTTAAAATCCTGTATTTCTGTAATAAAACCAAATAATTGTATTTGTTTTTCTTATCTTCTGTTTGAGCAACTTTGCTACTTGTAATTTATTCTAGAAAAACAATTTGACAAGTGAGCATTGATATGTGTGCAAGGATGTACTGCAGAATTGTTTGTAAGAGAGGGAAAATTGGAAATAGCCTAAGTGGTAAGTCCTCAGGAACTGGCTACTAATGTACCCATTAGGACAATGATGTGAAGAACTGTACTCATTGATATTCAAATATGTTTATATTATATCAAGTGAGCAAAGGAGATCATAGAACAATATGTCTGGTGTGACTTTTCTCTTACATATTTGTGTTATGCATTAAAGTTTTGGAAAATATCAATAATGGTGATTCATAGATGGTTATATTATGGGTAATTTTAGTTGCTTTTCTATTTTTCTTTACAGTATTATTTATGTTTCGTATAGTAAATGTAGATACTTTGGTAATTAAAACGTCAATATTGTTGATACCACAAGTATCGACAACTTATTTGCACAATTCTGCATTCTGTGTCCCAGTGTGGAGACCCTTTCCCTGTGTAGTCATAGCTGTTAGTTAGGAAAGTAGCTATTTAATTGGAATTTCCTGGGTTGCTCTATGTTTTGCTTATTCAGGTGTTCTCCAAAATTTTCCTCTGCACCCAACAGTAATATAGCTCTTTATAAAACACTTTCACATAACTTCATTTAATTCCTATAATAACCCAAATAAATAAGTAGTTACTCCTATTCAGAAAAATGAAGTGACTTTGCTATTGTCATACCTAGTGAGAGCTGACCAGGCCTTGGTTGAGCCCAGTTTTTCTTTGTGTGGACTTGGCTTACTCCACCCTGGTTGTTCTCAACTCTGGCAACATCTTCATATCACTTGGGAAATTTACCAATTCTTTGGTCTGTCCCCTGAATAAGTAAAGAAAAAATTTATCTCTCTTACTCTTTATCTATCTATCTATCTATCTATCTATCTATCTATCTATCTATCTATCTATC
>NC_045446.1:27171106-27176202 GCF_002776525.5 Piliocolobus tephrosceles | reverse complement strand
CTCTGCCATGCATTTCTCAGGCTCTAGGTCCTCCTATTCAGGCACTAACGTGTTACCATCACCACTTTGCCATGACAGCAACAGGTCAGAATTATCAAGAAATATAGTACTTCCTTCTGTGGGTAGGGCAGTTTGTCACTGATGTGAAATTTCAGTTGTAACAGATGATATATATATATATATATATATGTCTTCCAGCCTGGAAAACAGAGTGAGAGCTTGTCTCAAAATTATATATATATAATTTTCTCACTCTGTCTCCCAGGCTGGAATGCATTGGTGCAATCATAGCTGAATGCAGCTTCAAACTCCTGGGCTCAAGCAATCCTCTTGCCTCAGCTTCCCAAGTAGCTGGAACTACAGGTGTGCTCCACCTTGCCCAGCCTGGAAACATTAAAATGTAACAAGCTACCCAGAAATGTTCTGGTGCTTTCCCGTGTTTTAAAAAGTGCTGCTATTTCCCCTACCAGAGGGTTATCCATACTCAGAAAGCAATAATGTTCCCTTCACACTGAAGTAAACAACATGACAACTTTTGACCCATAAGAAGGAAAAAAAATCTGCAGTATGTAAATATCTCATCTAGAAGTCACAGAGGAACATTTGAGCAGTGTAGATTCCTCCAGTGTTATTTAGAGTGTACTTATTGCTCAAATGAAATTTCTTCTTCCCTGGGTAAAATGCACCAGAATTCACATGAGCTCCCCAGTGACACACATGCACACACACACACACACACACACACACACACACACACACACACACACACACACAGAGAGAGAGAGGGGGAAAATAATGGGGAAAGAAAAATACCTACTAGCTCTGCATAAAACTGCTTTCTGCAAACAAAACAATGACAAAATCAGATGTTAGGAGAGCACTTGTGAAAGCAAACTTGTATCTTGACAAAGTTTAACAGGTGAAGAAGACTTTATTTAAAGTTATTGCAATAGGAAAGAGAGGTCAGCAACCAGCACATGAGCTTAACTCTGCTGAAACAAAATGCCAGAGAGCTTTTAAAAGAGCCGGAGAGATGGTGGGGAAACATAGGCCATCTGTGTTTGCTAATTGGCCTTCCCCATAGGAAAAAACTTGCTCTTATTTTCAAGGCAGGAGGTAGTTTTACAACTTGGAGCAAGACACCTTCTGGTGAAGACCTGGAGATAGGAGCGCTATTTTCCTTGAAAATTGATGACATTTCGAAGAGAGGGTTCTCAGGTCCTTGAGAAAGGCATTTCCAGGGTTGTAAAACTGGCAAGAGCCTGGGAAAGATATGCATATACTTTAAAGGGGCAGAGAAAGAATTTACAATGACAAGTTTTCTTAAAGTAAATGGTTTAAGGAAAAGGATTTTAGGGTGCTAGAGACAGGAAGATGCTTGTCTAAATTTTGTAAAGCTGAGGAAAAGGTTAATGACACATGTCATGGAGGGCACTTCCTATATCCATCTGGAAGCTTCTTCAAGAAGAAAGGGTATCTGCCTTAACATCATTTTGGATATGACGCATAATTCACATAGATATACAAGGTAGGCTGATGTTTATGGAGGTTGAGTTGAAGTTACTGGGATAGCTATTGCACCAACATTTTGCACCCTTTAAGCCATTCATTCTCTTGGGTTAACTTTTACTTTTACCTTGTGGTTCCTTTCTTAGAAACATATTTGGACAAACATGGACATATTTGGATAAGTTTATGTATTTTTGTATTTAATTGAATAAATATACAGACGTCATTGGTATCATGTGGGATTGGTTCCAGAACACCCCTTGAACACCATAATTTATGGATGCTCAAGTCTCTTACATAAAATAGCACAGTAACTTGGATATAACCTATGAGCATTCTTCTGTATAAATAAATCATCTCTAGATTACTTATAATACCTAATAAAATGTAAATGCTATGTAAATAGTTGTCATACTGTATTGTTTAGGGAATAATGACAAGACAAAAGTCTATACAGGTTCAGTACAGATGCAACCACTCTTTCTTAAAAACATATTTTAGGCCGGGCATGGTGACTTATGCCCGTAATCCCAGGACTTTGGGAGGCCGAGGTGTGCAGATCACCTGAGGTCAGGAGTTCCAGACCAGCCTGGCTACATGGAGAAACCCCGTCTCTACTGAAATTACAAAAATTAGCTGGGCGTGGTGCTGGGTGCCTATAATCCCAGTGACTAGGGAGGCGGAGGCTGGTGAATCACTTGAACCCAGGAGGCAGAGGTTACAGTGAGCCGAGATTGCGCCACTGCACTCTAGCCTGGGTTACAAGAGTGAAACTCTATCAAAAAAAAAAAAAAAAAAATTGCATCCACATTTGATTGAATTCACAGACGTAGAACACAAGGATACAGAGGGCCAGCTGTATGTTTATATATATATATCGATCGCATATTTGAATAGATACTTAAATAAAAATGTCCTTCTAGACTTTAGCATGTAGAGCATAAAGAAGGTTTAAGTGGCACAGGAGAAAGGGGAAATAGTATTTGTTATATTTTTATTTTGTTTTATATTTTATTATATATATATTTTATTTTGAATCATGCAGAACATTAAGCCCTCTACTGTTATGTATTTAATCCACACAATAGCACTATGAAGAAAGTGTGATGGTCCTCTTCAAAAATAGAAGTGAAACCAGAAACTTGACATCACTTAACAAGAACACACAGCTAGTCAGTGGTGGAGCTGAGATTCTAAAACAAGATGGTGAACAGTCAGATTCCTGCATTTTAAAAGATGTTTGATTGCTAACAGCTTGAGGCACCACTTTTTCTACCTTTCCCTTTTGTCTCACATCTAAATAAGTCCACAGAAAAGTGGAACCAAATCCTACAAACCTCTGCCCATAACAACCCTCACCCTCCTCATCCCGGTCCCATTCCCTAAGGACAGTAAAGACCAGAGACACTTGCCTCTTTCTTTCCTCATGCTGCCCCCCACCAGCTTGGGTGCCTACCCTGCTCTATTAAAAAAGTCCCATCTGCTGGGCGTGGTGGCTCACGCTTGTAATCCCAGCACTTTGGGAGGCTGAGGCGGGCAGATCACGAGGTCAGGAGATTGAGACCATCCTGGCTAACACGGTAAAACCCTGTCTCTACTAAAAATACAAAAAATTAGCCAGGCGTGGTGGCAGGTGCCTGTAGTACCAGCTACTTGGGAGGCTGAGGCAGGAGAATGGAATGAACCCAGGAGGTGGAGCTTGCAGTGAGCCAAGATTGCACCACTGCACTCCAGCCTGGGCGACAGAGTGAGGCTCTGTCTAAAAAAAAAAAAAAAAAAAAATCCCATCATGTGTTTAATAAGCCTTTTATATCCTCTAGGTGATGTATGATGCTGTTTTACATGTTGGTTGGGGGTTGATCCTTCCTTCTGTAGGCAGGAGAACTACAAAAGAAGGGTAATGCAAAGTAATAAGGGAAGGTAGGGCCTCTCTACACACACATCAGTACTTCAAGATTCTTCAGTAGCCAAAACTCTCTGTGTGCCATTAGCCATGTGAGTCTTTCCATGTCATAAACAGAACCCAGGCAGAAAAAGTGGGGGGAGAAAAGCTCATTGGAAAGAGACATTTAAACACAATTTGCACTGCTTTTATGTTTGAATTTTCCGTGTGTTTTGGTTTTACAATTAGAAACTGCAGTCATATGGATAATGTGAATCAAAGTAAACTTTATTACAATAAGGGACTATGATTTAAGGCGTGTTTCCTCCTTCTCTGTTCTAATGTTATGAATATAATGGATTTTAGGAAAATAGCGGGCCTATTGCTGAGCTAGAAGACAAATACAATGTTGCAGTAGGAAAGGCGGAACATCTCATGCTTCTCCTGAAAGATTTTTTCAAAGAATTATCCCTGAGGGTAGTGAACATCTGTTTTATTTAGCTTTCTTTTTCCAATTCTCTTGTAACAGAAGTGATTTTCCTCTGAGGAAGCTATTCGGTAAGTTTCAACAGAGCTAGGTTCTTTAACTTCACAAAATTTGTCCCAGACACAGAGATGGTCATGAAGCCCGAGCTTAGACTATGAAAATACTTTATCCTCCTGAACCTAAAAGTAGGTTTAGAGATGGGCACATGGCTCAATGCAGGTCACTGAGTCTCCTACCCAGGAATCTTCTGCCAGAGCCTTTAAAATGATGGCATCTTTCATTGTGGTTACTAGGTGGCTAGGGTGTGTCTACAGGGCTGTCACAGGTGATTGTTTTTATTCCCCGAAGGTAAATTCACTGAAACACAGAAAAAGACACAAGGCTTTAAAATACAATGCTTGAATCCAGTTATCTTTGGAAGTTTCGGTTACATAAGACAAAAGATTCTTCTTTTCTTCCTCAACTAGTCTGGATTGAATTGAGTTTCTATTACTTTTGATCAAAAGTTTAAATGTGAACTGAGCACAGTGGCTCATGCACATAATCCCTGCACTTTGGAAGGCCAAAGAGGGAGAATTCTTTGAGCCCAGGAGTTTGAGGCTAGTCTGGGCAACACCGTGAGACCCTGTCTCTACAAAAAATTAAAAATTAGTATGGTGTGTGGGTGCATGCCTGTAGTCCCAGCTACTTAGGAGACTGAATCAGAAGGATCTCTTCAGCCCAGGAGGTTGAGGCTGCAGTGAGCCATGACCATGCCACTGCACTCTAGCCTCCACGAGAGTGAGACCCTGTCTGATAAACAAACAAATGAAAACATTCTTATCTCTACATGTGCCCATACACTGCGGCAAAAGAAGCACTAGGTAACGTGACTGCATAATTCATAGCCCAAGTCAGAACATTTATGCAAGTTAAAACAGACACTATTCAAATTTACACAGTGCAACAGTTACATGGAACTGTCCCAGCCCAACTAGAACATATGGTAACCTCAGTAATTGAGGTTGTACTATACCATACTGCATGCTTTCTAAACCTCTCAATAGCTTCTTCCATGTCCATGGTTGTTTTAACATATACTTTGTGTGTAAGAAAACAGCTTGTAAAAATAACAGCCACTGAAGATTGTGTCTTGGCTTTAGCCCTCTACCTTCTATTATCTGTCTGTCTGTCTATCTATCTATCTATCTATCTATCTATCTATCTATCTATCTATCT
>NC_045446.1:27116303-27171096 GCF_002776525.5 Piliocolobus tephrosceles | reverse complement strand
TCTATCTATCTATCTATCTATCTATCTATCTATCTATCTATCTATCTAAGCTTCTATAATAACTTTCTATTATCTATCTATCTATCTATCTATCTATCTATCTATCTATCTATCTATCTATCTATCTGGCTAACTAGCTAGATATCTTCTGTCTATCTAATCTATCATCTCCTTTAAATGAGTTATAAGTTGGAGAAGAGACTTATTGACAGTTAAATTACCTAGAGTAATAAACAAGTATCATCTGTCAAGATAGGGGATTGAGAGTGGAGAAGAGACAAGTAAGAAGCTGAAGGTGGTATATATGTGATCATGCTGGAATGTATTTGCCTTGGCCTGACCAACAATACTTCCTTGTTTCTTTCTCATCACAGAATGTTTCCTTGCTTCATCTATAGCAATGTACTTAGCCACACAGGATAAATATAATGTTCTAAGGCAATCATAATAACTTAATTCCCCGTTGTTAGTTAATAATCTTTGAAAAGCTTTTCACCCACTTATGCCCACCGGGATGTAAGGAGAAGTCTATTGATAACTCCTAGTAAAGCTTTTCTTTCCTGAGAGAGGTACAAGAAGATGTGTTGTTTTGCCTCTGCATCCCTTTCCAAATGAAATTTCTGCTTTGGACTCTTGCATTAAGACATAATGACTGAAACTGTGACCACAATTTGGTGTCATCCATGAGGCAATAAGACTGAGGACAGGAATCAGCATACTGAGGGTGGTGGTGTGGAAGCATGGAAAGTTTGGCTTCTTAATGGCATTGCTAAGTTGTAGGACCATTCCTGAGACCCTTACATTCAGATTTCTTGTTAAATGAGCAAGTTGAGTTTTATGAGTTAAGCCATCAGCAGGGAGGTAGTGTGTTACTTTCACCTGAATGCATCCTAATCAATACAGGAGGCACAAATTCAACATCAGGCTGTCAATGTCCCCCATGTTATGGTCATATGCCACTCAGGAGACAATTCTGCAGACAATTTTCACATAAAGTCCTATAGCAACTAAACGATGCTACCCCTGTGTTTTTCAAGAAAGCTAGAGCTGTCTAGACAGGACTCCTACTGCCTACCTAAGAAAATCTCTCTCTCTCCTCCTTCCTCTCTCTCTCTTTCCCTCCCTTTCGTTCTTCCTCTTCCTTTAACCCTGTTCTCCTCCTCCCTCTCTCTTTTCTATCTGTTATAGCAAATCATTCCTTAAGGGTGGGTATGAAAGAAAGTCTATAAAAGTTTATGAGAAAGCCACTAATATCCACCTTTTGTGATTTTAGAATCATTTCTGAATCAAACAGAGTAACAAATACCAGTACAACAAAAGAGACTAATTAATTGATTGGCTGTTCTAAAAGCCTATATAAGCCCTATATAACCTAGGGTCTTTCCCTGTCTCCGTGCTTGAGAGATTGCAATATTACCTTAGTATATTGAACTTTCCACATATGACTGCCTCCAAGCTTTTATTTCTAAGTAATAATTTCCACTACCATTGGATGGTGATGGAATAAACATTGGTATAGTTATTAGGAGGCTTGGGCTTTAGTCACAGCTTTGCTCCTAATAACCCATGCTACTCAAGATAGTTTATTGAAGCCCTTAGGAGACTTCAGTTTTATAATCTGTAAAATGTGAAGTTCAAATACGATAATTTAGATTTCTAATATTTTATATTCATAATTCAAAGAGACATCATCTCAGAAAAATGGGTTTCACAACCCAGCACTGTTGTGTTGAGAAGTGTGGTAGGCTAAGTAATGGCCCCCAAAGACATTCAAGACCTAATCTTCGGAGCCTGTGTATGTCATCTTATAGAGCAATATGGACATTGCATATGTGATTAATTTAAGAATCTTCAAATGAGGAGATTATCCTGAATTATCTGGGTGGCTGCTAAATGTAATTACAAGGATCCTTATGAGAGAGAGGCAGATTTGACCACAGAAGTGGAGAAGAACATGTGTCCACGCTGCTGGCTTTGAAGATGAAAGAAGGGGCATGAGTTAAGGAATGGAAAAAATGCAGCTGTAGAAGCTCAAAAAGGTAAGGAAAGGGATTCTTTTCTGAAACCTCTAGAAAAAACACAGTCCTGCCAACACCTTGATTTTTGATATCCAGCCAGAACTATAAGAGAATGCATTTGTATTATTTTAAGCCATTAAGTTTGTGATAATTTGTGATAGCACGTATTAGGGTTTTCTAGAGGTATAGAGCTAATAGGATGTATGTACATATGAAAGAAAGTTTATTAAGGAGAATTGGCTCACATGATTACAAGAAGTCCCAAGATAGGCCTTCTGCAAGCTGAGGAAAGAGAGAAGCCAGTAGTGTGTCTCAATCCAAGTCCAAAAGCCTCAAAACCAGGAAAGCCAACAGTGCAGTCCCCAGTCTGAGGCCAAAGGCCCGAGGTCCCCTGGGAGATTGCTGGTGCAAGTTCCATAGTCCAAAGGCCAAAGAACCTGGAGTCTCATGTCCAAGGGCAAAAGTAGAAGAAGGAGAGCATCCAGCTCGGGAAGAGAGAGACAGAGAGAAAGAGAGTGCGTGAGAGGACTCGACAAGCTACTTTTACTTTCTTCTGCCTGCTTTGTACTAGCTGTGCAAGCAGCTGATTTGATTGTGCCACAGTGAGGATGGGTCTTTCTCTCCCAGTCTATAGGCTTAAATGTCAACCTCTTCTGGCAATACCCTCACAGACACTTCAAGAAACAGTATCTTACTAGCCACCTGGGTATCCTTCAATGCAGTCAAGTGAACACTTGTTATTAATCATCACACAGGAATATAGGTAAATAATTCAAGAATAGTAAAGTCTTATTGACCTTAGCAGGGATATGGACCAGGAAAGACTTGAGATTGTCCATTCTGAATAGAAATGAGTGGTGGTAATTGGTTTACTGTCTATCTGCAGCTCCTGGTTTAGAAGATGATAAATCTGAATATGTAGAAATAGCTTTGAGATAAACTGGTCTTTTTTGATTTTATCTTTGTGTTACACTCTTATGTGGAGCCTTTAATATGAGCCTGTAAGTTGCTCTTCGGTTCTAAACAAGCTTTCCTTTTAAGTTACAGTTGCAGATAATGGCAGGCTTGGTGTGGCTATACAAATGAATCAATCACCTTTAACATTTATTATTGGGGGAAACCAGTCCCCAGTAGTCAATGTAGGTTCTTTTCTACTTCCCTAAATGTTGGCTGGTCTGAGAAATAAAGGGAAAGCATACAAAAGAGAGAAATTTTAAAGCTGGGTGACCAGAGGAGACATCACATGTCGGCAAGTTCCGTGTTGCCCCCAAAGCCACGAAACCAGCAAGTTTTTATTAGTGATTTTCAAAGGCGAGGGAGTGTACAAACAGGGTGTGGGTCACAGAGATCACTTGCTTCACAAGGCAATAAAATATCACAAGGCAAATGGGAGCAGAGTGAGATCATAGAACCGGGGCAAAATTAAAATTGCTAATGACGTTTCGGGCATGCATTGTCATTATTGTCATTGATAACATCTTATAAGGAGACAGGGTTTGAGAGCAGACAACTGGTCTGACTAAAATTTCCTAGGTGGGAATTTCCTTGTCCTAATAGGCCTGGTAGCACTATGGGAGACCAGGGCTTATTTCATTCCTTATCTGCAACCATATAAGACAGACATTCCCAGAGCAGCCATTTCAGAGACCTCCCCCTAGGAATGTATTCTCTTTCTCAGGGCTGTTCCTTGCTGAGAAAAAGAATTCAGCGAAATTTTCCTATTCACTCATGTAAGTAGAGAAATATGGCTCTGTTCTGCCCGGCTCTCAGGCAGTCAGACCTAATGGTTATCTCCCTTGTTCCCTGAACATCACTGTTATCCTGTTCTTTTTTCAAGGTGCCCAGATTTCATATTGTTTAAACACACGTGCTTTATGAACAATTTGTGCAGTTAACGCAATCATCACAGGGTCCTGAGGCAACACACATCCTCATCTTATGAAGATGATGGAATTAAGAGATTAAAGTAGACAGGCATAGGAAATCACAAGAGTATTGATTAGAGAAGTGACAAATGTCCATGAAATCTTCACAATTTATGTTCTTCTGCCATGGCTTCAGCTGGTCCCTCCATTCAGGGTCCCTGACTTCCTGCAACAATTTATCTCTTAGTCAGTGTTTATTATGCTGACTTCTAACCTATGGCATGTATCAGAATAAAAAGTTTGTAAGAGCGCATGACAGGATTTCAACCTTGTGTAACTAGTCAGAATTTTCTTAACATGTTTATTTTTAAATTCCTCCTCAGAGATTATAAAATATACAAAAAACTTGGAAAAACATCATTTAATGAGTCACTTCCATTGACTGATATAATTTGAAATACTCTAAAAAAATTGCTTCTTGTGTTAACACATTGACACACTTGTGTTTCTCTGTTGTGATATTCATGTTCCTGTGATGTAAATACAGGTAAAGTCATCCCCAAAAGTCTCAGAAATCTTCCTTCAAAGTGCATTAAATAATGTTAGATATGAGATTTATTTCTAAAATGCTGACTGTTTTGGAAATTGCTAGTCTGTGTTAGGCTGGATGGCATCTCATCAAATTTGATGTTACCTGTTTACTGACTCGGAGAGATAAAATATTCCTGTTCTATCCCAATTTACAGAAACACTAAATTAAACCATATAAAATTACTGTTTTTGTAGGTCAAGAGCTTTCTTAAGGTTGGCCTTTTCATATGGTTTAACCTATTAAATGAATTCACTAGTAAAGAAACTCAAGGAAACTGAATTGGGCCAATAACTTTAAAAAACTGAAATATAATAAATAGGTAAATAATAGTACACCCACTAGGTTATTGAGATTAATCAAGCTAAAAAATAACTTTTTAAGTCAAAACGATGTATATTATTGTCTTTGTCAAGTTTTTTCAGTCTTCCTCAGTCCTGGATTTGTTTCTTTCTCTACAAGGAATTTATACATGTTCGTTGAGTTGATGAATGTAACTATTTTATAGGAATGAATAACAGTTACAAATCGTGAATTACGTATTGGTGGTACTTTGAATACTGCATTAGATGTGTACCAGAAATGAGTTTATTGTATATCATATTAGGATTGGGCCAGGTGTAGCTGTAGCATAATAGAAATATTACTGGAACTAAAACAAGTTGCTCTGCATTTGAAGATCTGCTAAGTGCCTTAATTTCCTCATCTGAAAAATGGCAAAGTAATAATATTGACCACCTAGAATTGCTGTGATACCCAAACAACATATGAGTAAAGGTGTTTGTAAATTACAAAATATTATAAGGTATCATGGTATTTAGAAAGCAAAGACCCTCTGAGAACTCACTATCTGTGCATAAGCAGACTAAAGTTACTGCTAGGATATAAACTGGGTGCTAACTAGGATATTATAACTAGGTACTAACTAGGCACATTCTGTTGTTGTTGTTGTTTGACAAACAACTTGTCTCTGCATTAAGAAAGGTTTTGTCTTTCCTAATTATAAACAGCTAATCAATATGAGTGATTTGTAGAAAACCAACAAGTCTGTTAATAAACTAAATAGTAAAGTAAGAATAACTAGCCCCACAAGGGCATTTCAAAAATAATAGCTGCTTTCTAATTTTAAGGATGATTTAAAGTCTTCACTCCTCACCCTGGCCCAGACTTCTTTGTTTCTAAGTATAGAATTTATTTCATTCAAGCATGTCCGTAAGAGTGTTTTTTTTTTTCTAAATAAGCTAATGAATCAGATGATGTCAGGACATAGAACATTCACTGATGTTATGGCTTCTACATCAAGGATACTGCAAACATGACATTTCCACTGCACAATTACTATTATTGCTTTATTTTATTTAAGTTACAGTTTTAAAAGCATGTTATCGCAACTGAAAATTACTTCATGAGTGTAATTTGTGTTATAGGAATTCATACTTTACCTTATTACTTCTGCATTATTTTATTCACTAGCATTTTCCTTTAGCATAGGAACAGGTATATACATAGATATTTTCAATATATATGGCCATTGCCTGGAAACAGAACAGCCTCAAGAAATATGTGAATGGTTTGAGAGTGCAAAGATCTTCAGAGGGAAAATAAGACTTCTTGGAAAGGGGGCATTAAACTTCAGCTTGAATAATGAGTAGAAGTTAGTTCTGGAATAAGGAAGAGAATGTGTCTGAGAGTACAGAGATGGTGGATGGGAGGGTGACCAAAACAAGTATTACGAGGGGGAAATGGCATGGACAAAGGCGCAATGGCATGAAACACCACTGAGTGTAAAATTAGAATTATAATCAATCTAGAAGCACTAGAGTACAAAATATTACGGGGAGAAAAGTAGGAACGAAAGAAAGCAGCTTTTATTTCTGTGCTTTCTTCCAGGTGGAGGACTATCTATTAGTGTAACACACTTGTCCTCCTGCCATACACTTATATCTCTCCTACGGTGGGTGGGGTTGATGTACCTGGGTTTTGAAGGTGAAACTAGAAATGTGTGTTCCTAACCTTCTTCTCTTCTCTCTACTGGGAGCCAGCTTACCTGCAAGGTGTAATTGTTCCTATTTGGTTTTCTCCATGTCTTACATTTACAGAGACAGGTTTTGCCCCTAAGTCAAAGATGAGGATGGGTGATGGGGAAGTTAAATGCTGTTTTGAGGGGGGTAATTTAATTTAGGATTGTTAGAATGTATATTAGGGCACAAACCTTGAGAAATAATTGGGGAGAAAGTATTTTTTTGGGGAAAATATACACTCAAATGGTTGTAAGTTGGGAACATCTCCTCTAGATTTAGGCCTTAGATTTCATTTGTTGTTTGTTGATAGGGGGCCTTGGAAGTTTATGCTAGTCCATAAGACTTGTTTTTACAGTTACGTGGTTGGCTGTTACTTCCTGCAAATTGGGAAAGGAACTTTGATTTTTGCCCTGAGTTATTTTGACCTCACTGCAACTTAATGGAAGTTTTGTCCACAGGCAAATAGCTCTTTCTGTCGAGGCAGTACTACATGTGCCCAGTGAGAATTAGGCAAATGGAAGGCACACTCCGGCAATGTTGAGAAGTAACTCATGTCTTAGTGAAGGTATGAGACATCTTAGGCCTCAGGAAATATTTAGGGCCACTCAAGGCTCAGCAAACACATAAGCCTTTGAAACATTAAGCAGATGCTGGCCATTTAACTCAGCAAAATGAAATCCTCTGGACAAAAATCTGCATTGTCCATGAGGACACCTATAGGATTAGTGGTTGCTATTGTGAGAAGTAGCCTTATGAAGCGGCACACAAGTCTGTCTTAATCCATTTATGTTGCCATAAAGAAATTCCTGAGACTGGGTAATTTATAAAGATGGTAACTTATAAAGACTGACTGGAAGGTTGAGCACCTGGTGAAAGTCTTGGGCTGCTTCCACTTCTGGTGGAAGACAAAGAGGAGCCAGCATGTGTAGAGATCACACTGTACGTGGAAAGAAAAGAAAGAGGGGAAAGATAAAGAGCTCTTTTTTTTTTAATAACCAGCTGTCACAGGATCTAATAGAGCAAAACTCACTTACCACCCCACTACAGGGAGGGCATTAATCTTCATGAGGGATCTGCCTTGCCCCCATGGCCTAAACCCCTCACATTAGAGCCCTACCTCCAACATTGGGATCAAATTTCAGTATGAAGTTTGGGGGAACAATGCCTAATATAGCACTTTGCCTTTGGTCCCTCAAAAATCATATTACTCTCATATTGTAGAATACAATCATCCCTTCCCAATAGTCTCCCAAAGTATTATTAGCTTATTCCAATATCAACTCAAAAGCCCAAAGTCCAGAGTCTCATCTGAGACTCAAGGCAAGTTCCTTCTACCTATGAGCCTGTAAAATCAAATAGGTTATTTACTTCCAAGACAGAATGGTGGTAAAGGTAGTTGGTAAACATTCCTATTGTAAAAGGGAGGAATGGAAGAAACAGGTTAAAAGACAGAAATAACAGGCCCCATGCAAGTCCAAAATCCATCAGGGCAGACATTAAGTCTTCAAGCTCCAGAATAATCTCGTTTGCTCAGTGTCCCGGATCCTGGGTACACTGGTGCCAGGGATGGGCTCCCAAGGCCGGAGGCAGCCCTGGTCCTATGGCTTTGCAAGGCACAGCAGAAGTGGCTGCTTTCACGGGTTTGGGTCTGGCGCCTGTGGCTTTTCTGGGCTGAAGTTGCATGAGGCTGGTGGCTCCATAATTCTAGGGTATCTACAACATTTCTGTTCCCACAGCTTCACTGTCCACTGCTGTGGCTCTACCCCTGAGGCAGATCTACACTCACGAGCTTTCTGATACAGCCTCTGAAATCCATGTGGAAGTCACCAGACCTCTACCTGTCTTGTATTCTAGACACTTTCAGACTTAGCATTATATAGATGCCACTAAGACTTACTGCATGTGCTCTCTGGAGCAGTGGCCCAAGCAGTATTTGGGCCCCATTAGCTGTAGTTGGAACTGAAGCAGCTGGGATCTGAGGAGCAACAGCCTGAGATAGTGCAGGGCAACAGCACTGCAGGCCCTTCTGTCCTCTTAGGCCTCCGGGCCTGTGATGGGAATTTTTGCCTCAAAGATTTCTGAAATGCCTGCAGAGTCTTTTTCCCATTGTCTTGACTATTAGCTCCTGGCTTTCTTTTAGTCCAGCTAATCTCTTTATCAAGTGGTTTCTCTAGAGCACCCTTGGATCTGTCTCTTGCAAATGCTCTTTCCTTGTCTGCTACATAGCCAGGTTGTAAATTTCTCAAATTTTCACACTGTGATTCCCTCTTAACTATAAATTCCGCCTTTAGAATATCCCTTTACTGTCATATCTGTTTGTAAGTTGTAAAAAAAAAAAAAGTAGCTGTATTACTTCTTTAGGGCCTTGCTGCTTAGAAATTTCTACAACCAGATACCCTGGGCCATCACACTTACGTTTGGTCTTCCACAAAGCCCTAGGGTATGGGACACTGCAGCTAAATTCTTTGCTACTGTGTAATAAGGCTAAGCTTTTCTCTGGTTTCCAATAAATTCCTCATTTCTATCTGAGACCTCCTCAACATGGCCTTTACTGTCTATATTTCTATCAGCATCTTGGTTATAATTACTTAACCAATCTGTAAGAACTTCCAATTTTTTTCTTCTTGTTTTGTCTTCTTCTTGTCAGCCACACAAACACTTAAAATATCTGCCCACTACCCAGTTTCAAAGCCATTTCCACATTTTCAGGTATCTTTATAGCAACACCCCACTCCTCAGTACCAATTTTCTGTCTTAGTCCATTTGTGTTGCTTTACAGGAATACCTGAGGCTGAGTATCTTATAAATTAGAAAGGTTTATTTGATCACAATTCTGTTGACTAGAAGATCAGGCATCTGACGGGAGCTTCAGGCTGCTTCCTCTCACAGTGGAAGGTGAAGGGGAGCTGGCATGTGTAGAGATCATATGGCAACAGGGGAAGCAAAAAGGAAGTGGGACATGTGCCAGCCGCTTTTTACCAATCAGCTCTCATGGGAACTAAAAGAGCAAGAACCCCCTCACTGCCTCCACACACCGAGGATACTAATCTATTCCTGAGAGATTTGCTCCCTAACTCAAACACCTTCTATTATAGGCTGCCTCCAACATTGGGATCATATTTCACCATAAAGTTTGGGAGGACAGACAACTAAACTATAGCAAAGTCTATCTTAATAGGCTACTTGATCTTCTTATGGAGAAGATGTATCATGTCCTATATAGGCTCAATGATTGGGTCCAATTAGCTAAGCGAGTAAAATGTGGAAAGTTACATTTCTTTCACTTATTGTATTCCTGAGGAGTTGAAATGGGTTATGTAATTGGCTTATTTGGAAAGAGATAATAGGCAAACGTGTACATCCCTCTCTTTTTTTAGGAGCAGTCACGTATTCCACTTTGTGGTGAAGATGATGCAGTACTATAGGATAGTTCCTTTTTTTTTTTTTTTTTTTTTGAGATGGAGTTTCGGTCTTGTTGCCCAGGCTGGAGTGCAGTGGTGTGATCTCAGCTCACTGCAAACTCTGCCTCCTGGGTTCAAGAGATTCTCCTGCCTCAGCCTCCCAGGTAGCTGGGATTACAGGTGTGTGACACCATGCCTGGCTAATTTTGTACTTTTAGTAGAGACAGGATTTCTCCATGTTGGTCAGGCTGGTCTCAAACTCCCAGCCTCAGGTGATATGACCACCTGTGCCTCCCAAAGTGCTAGGATTACAGGAGTGAGGCACCGTGCCCAGTCAGGGATAGTTCTTTACTGATTCAGGGTTGCCAGTAAGTCTGACTAATTCTGGGATTTTCTATAAGAAATTATTCTTCTCTATAAATAAAAACATATGCTCTAGCCTAATATTTACCAATAATAAGATGTTTTTCTCCACAAATAGTCATTCCTTTGTATTAAATAAAACTTGATTCAGAATTTAGACTGATAAGAAGTATGTTATTTATGGAATCCTCTCTACTATCCCACAAAACTAGATAAAACCAGGTCATGGAGGTCTTGCCTCTATCTTACTCATTAAATGCCTCTTTTCTGATTTGAGGAACTTTAATGACAGCTGTCTTCATATAAGGCAACTGTTTTCCACAGATTATTGATAATATGTCCTCAAAAGATTTTTCTATTCATTCCAGAGCACTTGACTGTGTAACTGGTTGACAAGTAAACACATAACTTTATATTTCTGTCTGAACTTATCAGAGATGCTGATATCCCTCTAAAGAAGGCAAAAGCTTTGCTCAACTGTCACTTTGTAAAAGGTGTTGATTGCTTGAGCAATTCACACAGGGCACAATGCCAAACACACACAAAAAAAGTGCTCAATAAATTATAGTAGTTCTGATAGTTGTACTTATTTCAATGACTGAGTCACTTTCTCTTAAACCTAGATTTTGTCACTTAAAATAAATGTTCATCATTCTTACCCAGTTCATGTCTGTTGGACCACAGTTTGGGTGCAATGATAAACATTTTGTAGTATTATTAAAAGTACCATAGCCTTCTAATACCTGATTCTAAAATTAGAATCTATTATGAACTTACTAAAAAATTCAATAAGTATTTAATTTTAGATTCCAGTGATAACAGCTAACACATTTATCAATATTTCTGATTTTACATATGGGCTTATGTACCTCTTTTTGAGTTAGATGTTAAATGCAGAACTCCAAATTAAAAATGTTTATATTATATACACTTGACTTTTCATTATATTTTTCATTCTGAAATATCCTTTATAAAAGATGGCTCATTAAACATTGCTTGAATAAATAGAATAGTAAAATATATATGCAAGATAGGCTAATTCCATTAACACTTTTGTACCTATCATCTCATTTAGGAAATGAAGCTTTACCATTCACTTTATACCATTAATAAATCCTCAAATCTTGTATTTATGTTTTATTGCTTTTTGTTATAATTTTATTACATGTGTGTCCTTAAATAGACAAAAAAATTTAGCTTTTATCCTCTTATTAGGAAAATCAGCTCTGTCAAACTTTTTTTTTTCATGTTATTGAGAGGTGGGAAAGGGGGGGTTGACCACTGACCAAAAGTGTGCCATTGGTCAATTTGTCTTTCCATGTTCCAACATCACAGTTTTAGTTATTACAGCTTTGGAATTTTTATATGAATTCTTGGCATTTTCGTATTGGTTTGATTTTTTCCTCTGCATCCTGATAGAATATCTCAATTTTATCTTCCATTCCACTGAATCTATTTTCTAAAGATCAGTTCTGCTTTATTTAGCATCCAATGCATTCTTTAATTCTGCTATTGACATTTTCATTTTCTTATAATATTTTAAAAATCTGACCTTGTCACCTGACCTCATCATGCGAGGTCAAAAATCTGTACTAAGAAAGATTTTTAGTACATGAGTACAAAAATCTGTACCAAGAAAAATAAAGAAAGAGTGGTTTTAATACAAAGAAAATAAAAACATCATTCCTTCCAAATAAATAAACAAGTAGTAATATTCTATATAAGATGCTTTGCCAAACATACGCTAATATTATGTTTTGCTTGCACTAGTAAATTCTTATTTAGGGAGTCTGTACTCTCAATGGTAAGTGTTTTGGGTGATACACCAATTAAGCTGTGAAACAAACCACCTTAAAACTTAAGGACTTAAAATAGGACCATTTATTAAGCTTGCTGTCCTGCAGGTCAGAAATCAGAGGTGGGCTCACTGTGGTGATTATCTTCATTAACTGAGCTCATTCTTGACATTGCTATCAGTGTCAGGTCAGCTAGGGGGTGGCTGGTCTAGGACAGCCTTACCCAGTACAGCTCATCTCTGTTCCACAGTGTCTCTCATTAACCTCAGGTTAGACTCGGCTTGTTCATGTGGCAGATGAGCAAGCTTCCAGGAATAAGAAGTGTGCAAGGACTCTTGAGCTTTAGGCTTGGAACTGGCATAACATTGCCTCTGCTCTACCATATCTCACAAATCAGCAAATCAGAAGTTCAGCCTAGGTTAAAGGGGAGGGGAAGGAGACTCCATTTATTCATGGCAAGAATGCGAAGTCACATAGCAAAGAACGTGGATGCAGACAGAAGTCAAGGATTGTGGTCTTATTTTATTTTATTTTATTTTTGCATTGTGTCACAGGCTATGTTCTGTTTCTCAAGTAGCAATGTACATTTTAAATAGGTTCTATGCTGTTGCTGTTGTGTAATTCTCTATGTTTATTTTCAAGCTAGGTAAGATCTAGGGAGGGTTATTGAGCATACAAAAAGATTTAAAATTGCTCTTCTTTCTGTTCCCAGCCTAACTGCTTAACACCCTAACTGCTCAACAATCAAGCTAAACCTAATTTTTTTCACAAAATTATTTCCTTGAGAAGCCTAGTGCTCTTGTGTTGTAATTTTTTATCCTTTCACTAATATTTTGCTAAAAAGTTAAGAAAGCCTGCATCAGGGATAACTAGACATTTTAAACTGGAGGACTAAGCTTGATGTTAAGATTGTTATTTCTTATTCCAGGTCAGAATGTTGTAGGTGATGTTCACTTGTTCTCAAAATAGCTATTGTAACACCATGTTTTGACTACTCTTTACTGGAACTTAATTTTGTAACAAATTACCTTACATGCAAAATAAAGATTTTTTTAGTTCAATTTGTAACAAGATAAATCATCTTTTTCCCATGTTCCTGGCTGCCTGCACTGAGACCTGCTATTGTTTCTGAGCTGGCACCCTTGGAATTGGTTCTTGTTTACCCTTCTGAACCTACATCAATCAGGCCGTCAGTGTAGACATCTACATTTACATAACTAATGGCAATCCTACTTGGTGTCATTTCAGTTGCTGCTATGAGTAGAGATCTCACTTATACACTGGTGACCTTCCAAATTCAACTGTTAATTTTATCTGTGGGTCCTTCAAGCTCTTGCAAAATTCCTGTGAGTTTACAGAAATGTTTGCAAGACCCTTATCCGTTCCAGTTTTGGTTCTCTGATTTTTTTTTTTTTCTTTCATTCATTACCTCAGCTGCTCCATTGCTATCTTACTGATTGAACAAATTTTGCTTTGATATTTTAGCATCCTTTGTGGTCTCATCTTTTTTTTTTTTTTTCTTACCATGGTAGCTATGGAAGTCCATGCTGTATGTTTCAACTACTCTGCTGTTTTTCCCAAGAGGATGCTTGTGCTCTCAATCTGTCATCAAATTGTTTTGATAGCACTGATTAATTATTCAAGGGAAATTTCCATTCCTCTAGTAAAATAAACCAATTTTGCTTATTTTTTAAAAGTTAATTAAATTAACTCATTTGACTGGGTTGATTGAACATTCTGGTTTGGTTTTAGAATTGAAAAGTCTTGGATTTGCCTTTTAATCAATAATCATCAGAGAGTCTAGGTTGCAACTGTTATGAGAAGCTAGTTGGGTTTTCTTAACCGTTTAGAAATTGATTGCTTTCTCTAATTAGCATTTCTAGGAGAAGAAATACGTTTTTTTCTGCCATTCTTTGTTCTTAGCTGGAATGCCCTGCAGCAAAAGTCAGATTAACAAGAGAAAAGCTGAAGTTTATTAACTGGTATACCTCACATATGCACAGAAGATATTCAAGGAAAAATAAGTACATCTCTCAGAGGTAGCTTAGAATTGAGACTTAAATAACATCTTCCACTAAAGACAAAAGAGGGAGGGGATTGGAGAGGACAGTTACAGGAAGCTGACCAGGAAAAGTCCAGCAAACAAGAGTAAGGTTTGTTAGGCAGATTTCAATCTTTGCCTTCTTCATTAATACAAATTTCTTATGATTTACTCATTTCTTTTTCTTTCTTTTTTTTTTTTTTTGCTGGTAGAGAGGAAGATACTCTTACTAATAAAGATTTCCTTTATAGATGTAAATTTTCTTTGCAAAAGGGTAACTTCTACTCTGTTTTCATAGCTCCTCCTGTTTCTGCTATTTTTTTCAAAATAATCAGCTCAAAATAATCCTTACACCAAAGAGGCACATTTTGGGGTGGCATTTTCTGGTGTCCTACACATTTTTATACCCCATGAAATGTCCCTGCCTTTTAAGCAAATGATGTTGAACAGGGACTCTGGGGTCAGGCTCCTGTTTCTGTCATTTACTACCTGGGCATTGAGTTTCTCTGTAAATCTTAAGTAGTATCTATTCACAGAGCCATAGATGATATAACATACATAAGGCACAGAGAATTGTTTGTGGTAGAGAAGAAACACTTAATAAATGCTAGATGGCTTTCTTGTTGCATTCTACATATGGGATAAAATACATTGACACTCAGGAAAGGTGTCCATTTTGATCCCACCAAGGACTATGTCTCTCTGGGCTTCCTCTGCATCCCCTGGGCTGTCTGCATGTGCTTCAGCCTCCTGAGTTTCACTCTTCTGACACACTTTGGGTTTTGTGTTGGTGGCAGAAACATTGCATAAACCCCTGATCTTTGGAAAATATGAGCAGCAGGGTTCATAGCAAGGGCATTGAAAGCGAAAAGTGAGGCTGAGCGCGGTGGCTCATGCCTTAATCCCAGCACTTTGGGAGGCCAGGGTGGGCGGATTACGTGGTCAGGAGATCGAGACCATCCTGGCTTACATGGTGAAACCCCATCTCTACTAAAAATACAAAAAATTAGCTGGGCATGGTGGTGGGCGCCTGTAATCCCAGCTACTCGGGAAGCTGAAGCAGGAGAATGGCGTGAACCCGGGAGGCTGACCTTGCAGTGAGCCAAGATCGCGCCACTCCTTTCCATTCCAGTCTGGCCACAGAGCCAGACTCTGTCCAAAGAAAGAAAGAAAGAAAGGGAGAGAGGCAGGGAGGGAGGGAGGGAAAAGTGACCAGGTTCAGGGCTTCACTGCTGGGGCTGCCTGATGAAGACTTGCTGCCTTAGACATTAGACAAAAGAAAATGTTTTCACTATAGTTAATAAAAATCACGATAAACTCAAAATTACTCAGAGAAGGCTGCCTCCAGCATTCGTAAATTAAAGAAAAACTACTTGTTGGGGTAAGGTACCATGAAAGGAACAAAAGAATAGAAGATAAAAATCTACAGTTTTTGATGGAATTATTTTGGCCTGATTTTGCTGACACCCATACCTAATTAGGAGGAGCATGGGATGGTGGAGATAAAACAAGTGCAAATATTTACAAAAAAATAGAGCTTGCAACTAGCTTCTTGGTACACTTACACAAGTTGTCCTTCCCACCTTTTTGAGACTTCGTTTCTGTATCTGTAAAATTCGGGTGCCAATTTATGATTCTTGCATTTTCTTACTGCTCTGACCTTCTACAGTTTTATTCTAAAGCACAGGAATGTGTTACCACAGGAAGTATCTCTCAAAAGGTTTTAGGAAAACTGTGGCACCCATTCAGCATCAGTGTTGGCAGGAATCATGATGAGTATGATTTAGCATGCTTCCCAGAGCTACAGAAAAATATGTTGAGCCAAATTCCTGGGGCATCTGAACCAGTGCCTGGCAGTAATTTAGGCCTTCTTCCAGAACTGCTAAGTGGTGCCATTGTGACCTGACTGTGTTAATCATGAGTTGGGCACTTTGGGAGGTATATTAGCTTCTTTATACCTCTGGAATGAGACCAGGTTTGTTTTGTGGAAATAAGTGGACATGGGAAAGAAATCCATTTCTTCATAATAAGTACATGAATCATTATATGCCACATAAGTGTGGTAGATATCCAAATCAAATTGTGTCCCTGAAACATAAACATATGTATACAGGAATAATTTTAGGCAGATAATTAGAGAATTTGGTAGATACTAGATCAGCTCCATGTCAGCATGCTGTAGGAATTAAATAATAAGTCCTACTCTGTGGGATATAAACCAAAATTACTTGACACGTATCCTGTGTATGTCCTCTAAAATTTTTGTTGTTGTTGTTGAAATGAGTATGACGTAGAATTTCTCCCAGATCCAAGAAGACAAGACTTTCTTATTAGGAGAAATATCTGAATAATGTGACTGAACTACATTGACACATAAAATTAATAATTATATACACGTCAAAAACTACTTCACAATGTGCCTGACTCATAAATAATACTCATAAAACATTAGCCACTACTATTGTAGGTACAGCAGTTCCCCTTTATCTTCAAGGGATATATTCAAAGGCCCCTAGTGAGTGCCTGAAACTGGACAATACTAAAATTGATTGCTGTAGGACATGTTTATGTTCATGTCTTACACCCACAAATTTACTTTTTTTCCTATCTTAACTAGGTACTTACTATTAGCTGTGACTGTAACTTACCTTTTAATTTATTTTACCCATTCCTTTTTTCTTCTTTACAATTTTATGCATAGAGAATCATTCTTTTTTTGTGAGAGGGTTTCAATTACCTAAAGCATTTATCCCTTTTTGTGTGTTACAAACATTCCAATTATACTTTTAGTCACTTTTAAATGTACAGTAAATGTTGACTTAGTCACCCTGTTGTGCTGTCAAATATTAGACCTTATTCATTCTATTTAACTATATTTTGTACCCATACACCATCCCTACTTCTTCCTCATCCCCACTACCCTTCCTAGCCTCTGATAACCATCATTTTACTGTCTCTATGAGTTCAATTGTTTTAATTTTTAGCTCTCACAAATGAGTGAGAAAATGAGAAGTTTGTATTTCTGTACCTGGGTTATCTCAGTTAACTAGTATAATGATCTCTAGTTCCATCCATGTTGCAGATGACAGGATCTCATTTTCATTTTTTTTTTTTGGATGAATAATTCTCCATTGTGTATATGTACCACATTTTCAATATCCATTCATCTGTTGATAGACACTTCCAAATTTTGGCTATTCTGAATATGCTGCAATAAACATGGGGGTGCAGATATTGCTTTGACATACTAAATTCATTTCCTTTGGATGAATACCCAGTAGTGGAATTGTTGGATCATATGGTAGTTCTATCTTTAGTTTTCTGAGAAACCTCCATACTCTTCTCCATAGTGGCTGTACTAATTTAGATTCCCACCAGCAATGTACATGGGTTCCCTTTCTCCACATCTTTGCCAGCATTTGTTATTGCCTGTCTTTTGGATAAAAGCCATTTTAACTTGGGTGAGATGACATCTCATTGTAATCTTGATTTGCATTTCTCAGATGATCAATGGTGTTGAGAACCTTTTCATATTATTGTTTTTCATTTGTATGTCTTCTTTTGAGAAATGTCTGTTCAGCTCTTCTGCTCATTTTTAAAAATTGGATTATTAGATTTTTTCCGTAGCTTTTTTTTAATACTTTAATTCTGGGATGCATGTGGAGAATATGCAGGTTTGTTACATAGGTATACATGTGCCATGGTGGCTTGCTGCACCCATCAACCCGTCATCTACATTAGATATTTCTCCTAATGTATTCCCCCACTGCCCCCAACCCCTGATAGGCCCTGGTATGTGATGTTCCCCTCCCTGTGCCCATATGTTCTCATTGTTAAACTCCCACTTATGGGTGAGAATATGCGGTGTTTGGTTTTCTGCCCCTGTGTTAGTTTGCTGAGAATGATGTTTCCAGCTTCATCCATGTCTCTGCAAATGACATGAACTCATTCTTTTTTATGACTGCATAGTATTCCATGGTGTATATGTGCCACATTTTCTTTATCCAGTCTAACATTGATGGGCATTTGGGTCGGTTCCAAGTCTTGGCTATTGTGAATAGTGCTGCAAGAAACATAGGTGTGCATGTGTCTTTATATTAGAATGATTTATAATACTGTGGGTTTATACTCAGTAATGGGATTGCTGGGTCAAGTGGTATTTCTAGTTCTAGATCCTTGAGGAATCACTACACTGTCTCCCACAATGGTCGAATTAATTTACACTCCCAACAGTGTAAAAGCATTCCTATTTCTCCACATCTTCTCCAGCATTTGTTGTTTCCTGACTTTTTAGTGATCACTATTCTAACTGGTATGAGATGGTGTCTCATTGTGGTTTTGATTTGCATTTCTCTAATGACCAATGATGAAGAGCTTTTTTTCATGTTTGTTGGTGGCATAAATGTCTTCTTTTGAAAGTGTCTGTTCATATCCTTTGCCCACTTTTTGATGGGGTTGTTTGTTTTTCTTTCTTGTAAATTTGTTTAAGTTCCTTGTAGATTCTGGATATGAGCCCTTTGTCAGATGGATAGATTGCAAAATTTTTCTCCCATTCTGTAGTTACCTTTTCATTCTGATGATAGTTTCCTTTGGTGTGCAGAAGCTCTTTAGTTTAATTACATCCCATTTGTCAATTTTGGCTTTTGTTGTCCTTGCTTTTGGTGTTTTATTCATGAAGCCTTTGCCCATGCCTATGTCCTAAAGGGTTCTGTGTAGGTGTTCTTCTAGGGTTTTTATGGTTTTAGGTCTTACGTTTAAATCTTTAATCCATCTTGAATTAATTTTTGTATATAATGTAAGGAAGGGGTTCAGTTTTAGTTTTCTGCATATGGCTAGCCAGTTTTCCCAACACCATTTATTAAATAGGGAATCCTTTCCCCATTGCTTGTGTTTGTCAGGTTTGTCAAAGATCACATGGTTTTAGATGTGTAGTATTATTTCTGAGGCCTCTGTTCTGTTCCATTCATCTATATATCTGTTTTTGTGCCAGTATCAGGCTGTTTTGGTTACTGTTGCCTTGTAGTATAGTTTGAGGTCAGGTAGCATGATGCCTCCAGCTTTGTGCTTTTGCTTAGGATTGACTTGGCTATATTGGCTCTTTTTTGGTTCCATATGAAGTTTAAAGTATTTTTTTCTAATTCAGTGAAGAAAGTCATGGTAGCTTGATGGGAATAGCATTGAATATATGAATTACTTTGGGCATTATGATCATTTTGACGATATTGATTCTTCCTATCCATGAGCATGGAATCTTTTTCCATTTGTTTGTGTCCTCTCTTCTTTCCTTGAGCAGTGGTTTGTAGTTCTCCTTGAAGAGGTCCTTCACATCCCTTGTAAGTTTTATTCCTAGGTATTTTATTCTCTTTGTAGCAGTTGTGAATGGGAGTTTCCTCATGATTTGGCTCTCTGTTTGTCTGTTATTGGTATATAGGAATGCTTGTGAGTTGTGCACATTGATTTTGTATCGTGAGACTTTGTTGAAGTTGCCTATCAGCTTAAGGAGTTTTGGGGCTGAGATGATGGGGTTTTCTAAACATACAATCATTTCTTCTGCAAACAGGGACAATTTGACTTCCTCTCTTCCTATTTGAATATGCTTTATTTCTTTCTCTTGCCTGATTGCCCTGGCTAGAACTTCCAATGCTATGTTGAATAGGAGTAATGAGAGAGGGTATCCTTGTCTTGTGCCAGTTTTCAAAGGGAATGCTTCCAGCTTTTGCCCATTCAGTATGGTTGGTTTGTCATAAACAGCTCTTATTATTTTGAGAGATGTTTCAATAATACCTAGTTTATTGAGTGCTTTTAACATGAAGGTGTGTTGAATTTTATCTAAGGCCTTTTCTGCATCTATTGAGAGAATCATGTGGTTTTTATCATTGGTTCTGTTTATGTGATGCAGTATGTTTATCGATATGTGTATGTTGAAGCAACCTTGCATTCCAGGGATGAAGTCAACACGATCGTGATGGATAAGCTTTTTCATGTGCTGATGGATTCAGTTTGCCAGTATTGTATTGAAGATTTTCACATCGATCTTCATCAGTGATATTCGCCTGAATTTTTTTTTCTTTTCTTTTTGTGTGTTTCTGCCAGGTTTTGATGTCAGAATGATGCTGGACTCATAAAATGAGTTAGGGAGGAGTCCCTCTTTTTCTATTTTTTTGGAATAGTTTCAGAAGGAATGGTACTAGCTCCTCTTTGTATCTCTGATAGAATTCAGCTGTGAATCTGCCTGGCCATGGGATTTTTTTGGTTGGTAGGATTTTAATTATTGCCTCAATTTCAGAAATTGTTATTGGTCTATTCAGGGATTCAATTTCTTCCTGGTTTAGTCTCGGGAGGGTGTATGTGTCCAGGAATTTATCCATTTCTCCTATATTTTCTAGTTTAGTTGCTTAGAGGTGTGTATAGTATTCTCTGATGGTAGTTTGTATTTCTGTGGGATCAGTGGTGATATCCTCTTTATCATTTTATGTTGTGTCTATTTGATTCTTCTTTCTTTTCTTCTTTGCTAGTCTGGCTAGTGGTCTATGTATTTTGTGAATCTTTTAAAAAAACCAGCTCCTGGATTCATTGATTTTTTGAAGGGATTTTTGTGTCTCTATCTCCTTCAGTCCTGCTCTGGTGTTAGCTGTTTCTTGTCTTCTGCTAGCTTTTGAATTTGTTTGCTCTTGCTTCTCTGTTTCTTTTGTAATGTTAGGAGGTTGATTTCAGATCTTTCCTGTTTTCTCTTGTGGGCATTTAGTGCTATAAATGTCCATTTAAACACTGCCTTAGCTGTGTCCCAAAGATTCTGGTACATTGTGTCTTTGTTTTCATTGGTTTCAAAGAATTTATTTACTTCTTCCTTAATTTTGTTATTTACCCAGTAGTCATTCAGGAGTAGGTTGTTCAGTTTCCATGTAGTTGTGCAGTTTTGAGTGAGGTGCTTAATCCTGAGTTCTAATTTGATTGCACTACGGTCTGAGAGACTGTTTGTTATGATTTCCATTCTTTTGCATTTGCTGAGGAGTATTTTCCTTCCAATTATGTGGAAGTAAAACATTTCCATGTAAGTGGTCAATTTTAGAATAAGTGCAATGTGGTGTTGAGAAGAATATATATTCTGTTGATTTGGGGTGGAGAGTTCTGTAGATGTCTTTTACGTCCATTTGGTCCAGAGCTGAGTTCAAGTCCTGAATATTCTGGTTAATTTTCTGTCTCATTAATCTGTCTAACATTGATGGTGGGGTGTTAAAGTCTCCCACTATTATTGTGTGGGAGTCTAAGCCTCTTTGTGGGTCTCTAAGAGTTTGCTTTATAAATCTTGTTGCTCCTGTATTGGGTGCATATATATTTAGCATAGTTAGCTCTTCTTGTTGCATTGATTCCCTTAATTGTGTTTTTCAGCTCCATCAGGTCATTTATGTTCTTCTCCAAACTGGTTACTCTAATTAGCAATTTGTCTAACCTGTTTTCAACGTTCTTAGCTTCCTTGCAATGGGTTAGAACATGCTCTTTTAGCTCAGAGGAGTTTGTTTTTACCCACCCTCTAAAGCCTGCTTCTGTCAATTAGTCAAAGTCATTCACCGTCTGGTTTTGTTCCTTTGCTGGTGAGGCATTGTGATTCTTTGGAGGAGAAGATGCATTCTGGTTTTTGGAATTTTCAGCCTTTTTGAGCTGTTTTTTCTTCGTCTTCGTGGATGTATCTACCTTTGGTTTTTGCTGTTGGTGACCTTCAGATGGAGTTTTTGCATGGTCATCCTTTTTGTTGATGTTGATGCTATTGCTTTCTTTTTGTTCATTTTCCTTCTAACAGTCAGGCCCCTCTTCTGTAGGTCTGCTGGAGTTTGCTAGGGGTCCACTCCAGACTCTGTTTGCCTGGGTATCACAAGCAGAGGCTGTAGAACAGAACAGCAAAGATTGCGGCCTGCTCCTACTTCTGGAAGTTTCCTCCCAGAGGGGCACCCACCAGATGCCAGCAGAGCTCTCCTGTATGAGGTATCTGTCGACCCCTGCTGGGAGGTGTCTCCCAGTCAGGAGGCACGGGTGTCAGGTACCCACTTGAGGAGGCAGTGTGTCTCTTAGCAGAGCTGAAGCGGTGTGCTGGAGATCTACCATTCTCTTCAGAGCCTGTGGGCAGGAATGTTTAAGTCTGCTGAAGCTCCGCCCACAGCCACCCCTTCCCCCATGTGCTCTGTCCTAGGGAGATAGGAGTTTTATCTATAATCCTTTGACTGGGGCTGCTGCCTTTCTTTCAGAGATGCCCTGGCAGAGAGGGGTAATCTAGAAAGGCAGTCTGGCTACAGTGGCTTTGTGGCCCTGCAGTGGGCTCCACCCAGTCTGAATTTCCCAGCTGCTTTTTACACACTGTGAGGGGGAAACTGCCTACTCTAGCTTCATTAACGGTCAACCCTCTTCCGCCACCCCAAGCTGGAGCATCCCAGGTCAACTTTAGACTGCTGTGCTGGCAGCAAGAATTTCAAGCCAGTGGATCTTAGCTTGCTGGATTTTGCGGGGATGGGATCCAGTGGGCAAGACCACTTGGCTCCCTTGCTTCAGCCCGCTTTCCAGGGGAGTGAATGGTTCTGTCTTTCTGGCGTTCCAGGTGCCACTGTGGTATGAAAAACAAAAACAAAAACCTCCTGCAGCTAGCTCAGTGTGTGGCCAAATGGCTGCCCAGTTTTGTGCTTGAAACCCAGGACTCTTGTGGTATGGGCATCCAAGTGAATCTCTTGGTCTGTGGGTTGTGAAGACCATGGGAAAAGCATAGTATCTGGGCTGAATAGTGCTGTCCCTCACAGCATGGTCCCTCACGGCCTTCCTTGCCTAGGGGAAGGAGTTCCCTGACCCCTTGTACTTCCTGGGTGAGGTGATACCCCACCCTGCTTCTGCTTGCCCTCTGTGGGCTGCATCTACTGTCTAACCAGTCCCAGTGAGATGAACCAGGTACCTTAGTTAGAAATGCAGAAATCACCTGCATTCTGCATTGGTCTCCCTGGGAGCTGAAGACCAGAGCTGTTCCTATTTGGACATCTTGCCCAGGAATACTGTAGCATTGTTTAAGCTCCTTAAATATTATTCTGGTTATTAATCCCTTGTCACATGGATAGTTTGCAAATATTTTCTCCCATTCCAGGAGTTATCTCTTCACTTTGTTGATTGTTTCCTTTGCCATGCAGAAGGTATTTATTTATTTATTTATTATTATTATTTTTTACTTGGTGTGAACCCATTTTTGCTTTGTTTGCTGGGCCTGTGGGGTATTGCTCAATAAATCTTTCCCCAGTCCAATGTCCTGGAGAGTTTCTCCAATGTTTTCTTGTAGTAGTTTCATAGTTTGCAGTTTTAGATTTATGTCTTTAGTCTATTTTTATTTGATTTATGTATGTGGCAAGAGATAAGGGTCTGGTTTTATTCTTCAGTTTGTGAACATTTAATTTTCCTACCACTATTTATTGAAGTGACTGTCCTTTCCCCAACGTATGTTCTTGGCACCTTTGTTGAAAATGAATTCACTGTAGATGTATGGATTTATTTCTGGATTTTCAGTTCTATTCCATTCATCTATGTGAAAAAATGGAATAGAATAGAGAACCATGTTTTTATGCCAGTACCATGCTGTTTTAATTACTATAGCTCTGTAGTATAATTTGAAGTCAGGTAATATAATTCCTCCAGTTTTTTTTCTTTTTGTGTAGGATAACTTTGTCTATTTTGAGTCTTTTTTTTCCATGTAAATTTGAGAATTTTTTTTCCTATTTCTGTGAAGAATATCATTGATATTTTGATACAAATTACATTGAATCTGTATATTGCTTTGGGCAGTGCAAATATGTAAAAAATATCGATTCTTCCAATCCATGTATGTGGAATTTCTTTCCTTTTTTGTGTGTCCTCTTCAATTTCTTGCATCATTGTTTTATAATTTTCATCGTAGAGCTCTTTTACTTTATGGTTAAGTTTATTCCTAGGTATCTTATTTTATTTGTTGCCCTTGTAAATTACTTTCTGATTACTTTTTCAGATTGTTTGCTGTTGGCATATAGAAATGCTACTCATTTTTTATGTTAATTTTGTATCCGACAACAATACTGAATTTGTTTATTGTTCTAATAGTTTTTTGATAGTCTTTATAGGCTTTTCCAAATATAAGATCATTTCATATGCAAACAGAGATAATTTGACTTCTTCCTTTGCAGTTTGGATGTCCTTTATGTCTTTCTGTTGTCTCATTGATCTGTAATCTGTTGTCCTCTAGCTAGGACTTCCTGTACTCTGTTAAATAACAGTGGTGAAAATGGGCGTCCTTGTCTTCCTTTCTTCTTAGAAGAAAGGCTTTCAGTTTTTCCCCATTCAGTGTGGTACTAGCTGTGGGCCTGTCGTATATGACTTTTATTATATTGATGTATGTTTCTTCTCTACTTAGTATTTTAATTTTTTTTAAATAAAGGGATGTTAAATTTTATAAAATGCCTGTTCATCATCAATTGAAATGATCATATGGTTTTTGTCCTTCATTCTGTTGATATGATGTATCACATTGTGATTGATTTGCTTATGTTGAATCATCCTTGCATCCCTGGGAAAAAGCCCACTTGGTCTTGATGCATGATTTTTTAAATGTATTGTTGAATTAAGTTTTCTAATATTTGGTAGAGGAGTTTTAATCAATGTTCATCAGGAATATTTGCATATATATATATATATATATATATATATATATATTTAATGTGTCTTTGTCTGATTTTAGCCGCAGGGTAATAGTGGTCTCATAAAATGAGTTTGAGTTTGAAAGTATTCCTTCCTCTTCTCTTTTTCAAAATAGTTTAATTGGTATTAGTTTTTCTTTAAATGTTTGGCAAAATGCAACAGTGAAGCCATTGGATCCTAGGCTTGTATTTGTACCCCTGGGAGTCTATTTATTCTGGGTTAAGTCTCATTATTTGTTATTGGTCTATTCAGGTTTTAGATTTCTTCATGGTTCAAACTTGGTAGGATGCATGTGTCTAGGAACATATCCACTTGTATGTTTTCCATATTTTTTTGGCATATACTTGGTCATACTAGTCTCTAATAATCTTTTGAATTTCTGTGATATCAAATGTCTCCTTTTTCGTCACTCATTTATTTGAGCCTTCTCTCTTTTTTCTTAGTCTGGCTAAAGGTTTGCCAATTTTGTTTATCTTTTCAAAAAAAATTCATTTTATGATTTTTGAATTTTTCTAGTTTAAATTGCATTTATTTCTGCTCTGATATTTATTATTTTTTTCTTCTAATAATTTAAAGAGGTTTATTTCCTCTTGCTTTTATGGTTCTTTAAGATGAATCATTAGGTTATTTGAAGTTTTTCTACTTTATGATATAGGTGCTTATTGCTATAAATTTTCCTCTAAGTATTGCTTTTGCTGTATCCCATAGGTTTTGATATGTTGTTTTCTATTTTCATTTGTTTCAAAAAGTTTTAATGTTCCTCATTGACCCACTGGTCATTCTGGGGCATATTGTTTAATTTCCATGTGCTCATATAGATACCAAAGTTCCTCTTGCTATTGATTTTTAGTTTTATTCCCTTGTGTTCAGAGAAGAATTTGATATGATTTCAATTTTTTTAATTTATAAAAGCTTATTTTATGGCCTAACGTGTCTATCCTTGAAAACTGTCCATGTGCTGAGAAGAATATTGTATTCTGCCTCTGTTGGATAAAATGTTTTGTAAATCTTAGTTCTATTTGATCTGTTTTATGAATTAAGTCCAATATTTCTGTTGATTTTCTGTCTGATGATCTGTGAAATGATAAAAGCAGGGTGTTGAATTCTTTGGCCATTATTAGATTGGCATCTTACCCTCTTTAGCTCTAATAATATTTGCCTTATATATCTGGGTACTCCAGTGTTTACTGCATATGTATTTGCCATTATTATATCCTCTTGCTGAATTGAATTCTTTTTCATTATGCAACAACATTTTCTCCTTTTTTTGTAGTTTTTTTCTTGAAATCTATTTTGTCCAATGTAAGTATAGCTACTACTGGTTTGTTTTGGATTTCATTTGCATGGAATAAGTTTTTTTTACCTCTTGAATTTCAATCTATATGTGTCTTGTAGGCAATAGATTGCTGGGTCTTGTTTTTATCCATTTAGCCATTATATATCTTTTGATTAGAGAGTTTAGTCCATTTGCTTTAATGTTATTATTGGTAAGTCAGCACTTACCCCTGGCATTTGGTTGTTTGTGTTCTAATTGTTTTGTGGTCTTTACTTCCTTCTTTTTCTCCATCTAGTCTTCCCTTTTGTGAAGGTGATTTTCTCTGGTGGTATAATTTAACTTCTTGCTTTTTATTTTGTGTGTACCTATTGTATGGTTTTTGATTTGAGGTTACCATCAGGCTTGCAAATAACGTATTGTAACTCATTATTTTAACATGATGACAGCTTAACACTGATTGCAAAAGTAAACAAACTTACAAACAAGCAGAAAAAATACTAATAAAAATTACATACTTTAACTTCATCCTCCTTAATTCTTTTTAACTTTTTGTGGTTTCTATTTATATTTGAATATACTAGATATCTTGAAAAGTTATTGCAGTTATTATTTTTCATAGATTCATCTTTTAGTCTTCCTATTGAAGATACTACTTTATATACCATTATTATAGTGTTATAATATTCTGTTTGTCTGTATATTTAACTATTACCAGTGAGTGTTTTACCTTCAGATTATTTTTAATTGTTCATTAAGATCCTTTTCTTTCAGATGGAAAAACTCTCTTTAACATTTCTTGTAGGATACTGCTGGTGTTGTTAAAATTCCTCAGCTTTTGTTTGTCTGGGAAGGTCTTTATTCTCTTTTATGTTTGAGGGATATTTTTACTGGATATACTATTCTAGAACAAAAGTTTTTTTTTTTCTTCAGCACTTTAAATATGTTATGCCACTTTCTTCTGTCCTGTAATATTGCCACTGAGATGTCTGCTGCCAGATATACTGAAGCTCCTTTGTACATTTTTTCTTTTGTCTTGCTGCTTTTAGAATCCTTTCTCTAGCTTTGATCCTTGGCAGTTTCATTATTAAATACCTTGAGGTAGGCCTATTTGAGATATATCTGCTTAGTGTTCTATAACTCTTTTGTATTTGAATATTTATATCTTTGGCTAGGTTTTAAAAGTTCTCTGTTATTATCCCTTTGAATAGCTTTTGATCCAGATCTCTCTCTCTCTCTCTCTCTTTTTCTGTCTCTCTCTCTTTCTCTCTCTCTCCCCTTCTCTCTCTTTCTCTCTCTTCCCCTTCTCTTTAAGGCCAGTACTCTAAAGTTTGCCTTTTTGAGGCTGTGTTCTAGATCTTGTAAGCATGCTTTATTCATTTCTATGTTATTTCTTTTGCCTCCTCTGACTGTGTATTTTCAAATATCCTGTCTTCACGCTCACTAATTCCTTTTTCTGCTTAATCAGTTCTGCTGTTGAGAGACTCTGAGGCATTCTCCAGCATGTCAGTTGAATTTTTCAGCTCCAAAATTTCTGCTTGACTTTAAACAATTACTTTAACTTCTTTGTTAAATTTACCTGGTAGTATTCTGAATTCCTTCTCTATGTTATCTTAAATTTTGTGGCACCAACTCAAAACAGCTATTTTAAATTCTCTGCCTGAAAAGTCACATATCTCTGGCATTCCAGAATTAGTCACTAGTACCTTAGTTAGTTTGTTTGGTGAGGTCATGTTTTCCTGGATGACTGTGATGCTTATGGATGTTCTTTGATGTCTGGGGATTGAAGAGTTAGGTGTTTATTATAATCTTTGCAGTCTGGGCTTTTTTGTGCATATTTTTCTTGGGAAGCCCCTCCAAATGTATTAGTCTGTTCTCATGCTGCTAATAAATACATACCTGAGACTGTGTAATTTATAGAGGAAACAGGTTTAATGGACTCACAGTTCTACATGGCTGGGGAGGCCTCACAATCCTGGCAGAAGGTGAATGAGGAGAAAACTCTCATCTTACATGGCAGCAGGCAAGAAAACTTGGGTAGGGGAATTCCCCTTTATAAAACCACTAGGTCTTGTGAGACTTATTCACTACCATGAGAATAGCACAGAAAAGACCTTCCCCCATTATTCAGTTACCTCCCACCAGGACCCTCCCATGACATGTGGGAATAATCGGAGCTAATTTTCAAGAGGAGATTTGGGTGGGGACACAGCCAAACCATATCATTCTGCCCCTGCCCCCCCCAAATCTCATGTCCTCACATTTCAAAACCAATCATGCCTTCCCAACAATCCCCCAAAGGCTTAAGTCATTTCAGCATGAACTCAAAAACCCACAGTCCAAAGTCTCATCTGAGACAAGGCAAGTCCCTTCTGCCTATGACCTGTAAAATTAAAAGGAAGTTAGTTACTTCCTAGATACAATGGGGGTACAGGCATTGGGTAAATGCTCCCATTCCAATGGGACAAATTTTTCCAAAACCAAGGGGTTACAGGCCCCATGCAAGTCCAGAATTCAGTGGGGCAGTCAAATCTTAAAGTTCCAAAATGATCTCCTTTGACTTCATGTCTCATATCCAGGTCACACTGATGTAAGAGGTTGGTTCCCACAGCCCTGAGCAACCCCACCCTGTGGCTTTGCTGGCTGCTTTCACAGGCTAGCCACCCTCCTGGCTGCTTTCATGGGCTGGCATTGAGTGTCTGTGACTTCCAGGCACACACTGCAAGCTGTTTGTTGACCTACCATTCTGGATGGATCTAACATTCCGGGGTCTGAAGGATGGTGGCCCTTTTCTCATAGTTTCTCTAGGCAGTCCCCCAGTGGGGACTCCACGTGGGGCTTCCCACCCCACATTTCTCTTCTGCATTGCCCCAGCAGAGGTTCTCTATGAGAGCTCCACCCTTGCAGCAAACTTTTGCCTGATATCCAGGCATTTCCATACATTCTCTGAAATCTAGGCAGAGGTTCCCAAACCTCAATTCTTGACTTCTGTGCACCCATCCAGTCAACACCATGTGGAAGCTGCCAAGGCTTGGGGCTTTCATCCCCTGAAGCCAGGGCCCAACCTGTACCTTATCCCCTTTTAGCCACAGGTGGAGCAGTTAGGTTGTAGGTCACTATGTCCTTAGGCTGCATACAGCAGCGGGCCCTGGGCTCTGCCCACAAAATCATTTTTCTCTCCTAGGCCTCTGGGTCTGTGATGGGAGGGGATGTTGTAAAGACCTCTGACATGCCCTGGAGACATTTGCTTCATTGTCTTGATGATTAAGATTTGGCTCCTTGTTGCTTATGCAGATTTCTGCAGCAGGGTTGAATTTCTCCCCAGAAAATGGGTTTTCCTTTCCTGTTGCATTGTCAGGCTGCAAATTTTCCAAACTTTTATGCTCTGCTTCCTCTTGAATGCTTAGCAGGTTAGGAATTTCTTCTGCCAAATACCATAAATTACTTCTCTTAAGTTCAAATTTCCACATATCTCTAGGACAGGGGCAAAATGCCACCAATCTCTTTGCATAGCAAGAGTAACCTTACTCCAGTTCCCAACAAGTTCCTCATCTCCATTTTGAGACCACCTCAGTCCGGACTTTATTGTTCATATCACTGTCAACAAGTCTCTAGGAAGTTCCAAACTTTCCCACATTTTCTTATCTTCTGAAATCTCTAAATGGTTCCAACCTCTGCCTGTTACCTAGTTCCAAAGTCACTTTCACATTCTCAGGTATCATTATAGCAGCACCCCACTACCCAGTACCAATTTACTATATTAGTCTGTTCTCATGATGCTAACAAAGACATACGTGAGACTAGGTAATTTATAAAGGAAATAGGTTTAATGGACTCACAGTTCCTCATGGCTGGGGAGGCCTCACAATCATGGTGGAAGACAAAAGAGGAGCAAAGTAACATCTTACATGCTGTCAGTCAAGAGAGCTTGTGTAGGGGATCCCCCGCTTATAAAACCATCAGATCTCATGAGACTTATTCACTATCATGAGAACAGCATGGGAAAGACCCACCCCCATCATTAAAATACCTTCCACTGGGTCCCTCCTGACAAGTGAAAATTATGGGAGATGCAATTCAAGATGAAATTGGGTTAGGGCCACAGCCAAAGTATTTATAGCGAATTAAATGGTCTAAATCTTTAGTCACTGCAGCCATATATGCAGTAAGGGGTAACCCAAGCCCAGTAACGCCGAGACTGTTGCAGATCACAGAGGCACTGCTCCGCTGGTCTTGGGTAACATCCAGGACAATTCCCTGGATTATTAGGTAGAAATTCCTGTTGTCTTCCCTTAATTTTCCCCAATCAAATGAATTATTTCTCTCTCTCTCCCTCTCTCCCTCTCTGCTGAGCTGCCAGAGCTGGGGGAGAGGTAACACAAGCACCCCTGTAGCTACCGCTATTGTGACTGCACTGGGGCAGACCTGAAGCCAGCACCACATTGGGTCTGGCCCAAGGCCCCAGCTGACACTGCCTAGTTACCACCAATATTCTCTCAGAGCTCAAGGACTCTTCAGTCAGCATTTGGTGAATCCAGCCAAGATTTTCTCCTTTCCTTTGGTGTAGCAAGCTGCTTGCATGGCCCAGGGTGAGTCCAATAATTCCATCTGGGAGATAGGACTTGGAGTTAAGAATCTTAGGAATCTATCTCATGCTTTTATTCTATTGTGGCTGAGCTGGCACCCAAGCCACAGGAAAATATCCTTCCCACTCTTTCTTTGTCCCCCCTCATGGCCACCACTGCCCCAGGCCCATGGCGAGTACCACCTATATTCACTCAAGGCCCAAGGACTCTTCAGCCAGCTTGTGATGAATGCTGGCAGGCTTGAATCTCTTTCTTCAGTGCAACAGGTTCCCTGTGACTCGGGGTGGGTCCAGATGTGCCATCCAACATCCAAGGCCTGAAATTGTGAACCCCAGGAGCCCACTTGTTGCTTTACTCCCCTGTGCCAATCTGGTGCCCAAGCTACAAGACAAAGTTCTCTCTACTGTTTCTTCTCTTTCCCTCAAGCAGAAGGAGCCTTCCCATGGACACTGCAGCTGGGAATGTGCTGGGTCACTCCTGAAACCAATATGGCTCTGGGTCTCACCCATGACCCGCAGAGAATGCTGCCTATGTGCTGCTGATGTTTATTCAGGCCCAAGAGCTCTTTAGTCAGAAAATGATGAATCCTGTCAGGACTGGGTCTTTCTTTCAAGGCAGCAGGTTCCCTTTTGACCTAGGATGTGTCCAGAAATTTCATCTGGGAGTTAGGGCCTAGAATGGGGGCCTCAGGATTCTACAATGTGCCCTATTCTTCTCTGGCTGTGCTGGTATTCATGTTGCAAAACAAAGTACCCTTTACTCTCCCTCTACTATCCTTAAGCAGAAGGAAGGAGTCTCTCCAAGAGCTGTGAGCTGTGTTGTCTGGGTTTGGGGCAGCAGAACATAAACATTCCCTTAGCCACCCCAGCTGGTTTTCCACTAGGTGATGTGTATCCCAAGTCCATTGTGTCTGAGCTCAGCCCAGCACTAAGATTTCCCATGAGCTGCATTCCTTATGACCTGGATTGCCTTTTGAGTTTGTTTAGAATCCCGGAGTGCTTTTGCCTGCAATGGTGGGGCTAGCCAGAACTCAGGTTCCGACCACCGGGATGGATGATTTCTGTCTAGCTAAGGTTGGTCTAAATGTTCCCTTCATAGTTATAAGCTGAATTCTGTCCAGTGTTGCTTTCTGCTGTGTTAAGGCAGCACTGATTTCCAGTGCAAAGTCCCACGATCACTACATTCTCTCTCCCCTAAGCACAAAGGTTCTCTCTGCATGCCACATGGCTGCTGCCAGGGAATGTGGGAAGTGGTGTCAGCAATTCAAGACTGTCTTTTCTACCTTCTTCAGTGTCTCTTTCCTTGATGTGATATTAAAACCAGGCACTGTGATCACTCACCTGATTATTGGTTCTTGTGAAGGTACTTTTTATGTGTGTGGATAGTTTGATTTGGTATTCTTTTATGGGGGTGGGCAACCTCAGCATATAATTTTTTCTTCATTAAGTCGTGAACTTTCATCTTTTTACTTAAAGGAAGTACTTTACGGCTTCATCTTGGCATATCTGAATTGCCAGCATCACTCCTCTTGCAATTTGGAGCCATATTAAGTCAAATAAATGTTACTAAAACACAAGCACTGTGATACAGCAACAGTCAATCTGATAACCTAGAGGGCTACTAAGTGATTAACTTAGTGGTCACTTAGTGTATGGGTAACATATACAGCTTGGGTTAGACGAAGAGATAATTCCTATCCCAGGGTAATGGAGCAGAATGGTATGAGATTTCATCACACTACTCAGAACACCACACAATTTAAAACTTATCAATTGTTTATTTCTGGAATTTTTATTTAGTATTTTTGAACCTTATTTACTGCAAGTAACTATAACTGCAGAAAGCAAAACTGCAGATAAGGCAGGCTAGACGGCATTGCATAGATTGATTTGAAAGCATTCTGGAGCTTAAGTGTTTTGGCTGTGAATATGATTGGTTTTGACTGCAAGTGTTTTGGGTGGGTTGCAGGAGTTAAATGTGTAATGACAGATCAAACACAGTGAGAGCCTAATCTTACTTTAATTTATACTTAACATTATGTAACTTTAGTTAGTTATGTAGTTTTCATCAACATAGTCCAGAGGGATACTGTATTTTTCATAAATTCTCTAGTTCAAAAGAATGAGAGAATCTGACATTTTGAACAAAAGAAAAATGTCTTTACAGTTTAAAAGAGTTATAAAGACAGTCACATATTTAAGAATAATAATTTTTCTGAAAACAATAAATGGATTAAAAGAAAGGGCTGTTTCAAAATTCCTTGATGTAGTAGCTTTTCAGCTGTACAATTACTGAAAGTTTTAGTGAATTTATCAAATTAAGAATGAGAAAGCATGGGCAACTAATACCATAACTCATTACATTTACTATGCCGTTTCATATATTTGTGAAAATATGTATTTTTATAGAATTAATTTATAATGGTAAATATCAATAGAATTATATATAGATAGTATTTTGAAAAATATATATAAAATACACATTTTAATATGAAGTTACATAAATATGTTTTCCAATATTTAGTTTCATATGTATATTTCAAGTAAGTTTTCTAAAATTATAGTTTTAAAATATTTGTTCTTATGCACTGAGTTTTCCTATTTGAGAACAATAATATATATATAATATACTATTATTTTTATATTTTGATATAAATTATTGAATGTTTTTCTATCTGTTGTATTTGATATTTACTCAAATTATTTAATATTTTTACTTTTTAAACTTCTTTTTCACTTCTTTTTCTCTTCAAGCATTCCGTGTGTGTTTGTGTTGACTTGTCCATGTGTTCTTCCTGGGTTAGCCTTCATTTATAAACTGAGATTTTATGTTTTCAAATATCTGGTTTTTTCCTAATTTCTAGAACCTATTTCTGAGTTTTCCTCATCATTCCTCATGTTCTTTCATATTTTGCCTAGTTTTTATTTATATATTTTGGATTATTTACTACAGGCACATGCCACCATGCCCAACTAATTTTTATATTTTTAGGAGAGACGGGGTTTCACCATGTTGGCCAGGATGGTCTCAATCTCTTGACCTCATGATCTGCCCTCCTCAGCCTCCTAAAGTGCTGGGATTACAGGCATGAGCCACTGCGCCTGGCCTATCAGTTTTTTTTTTTTTTTTTTTTTTTTTTTTGAGATGGAGTCTGTCTCTGTCGCCCAGGCTGGAGTGCAGTGGCCGGATCTCAGCTGACGGCAAGCTCCGCCTCCCGGGTTCGCGCCATTCTCCTGCCTCAGCCTCCCGAGTAGCTGGGACTACAGGCGCCCGCCACCTCGCCCAGCTAGTTTTTTTTTTTTTTTTGTATTTTTTAGTAGAGATGGGGTTTCACCGTGTTAGCCAGGATGGTCTCGATCTCCTGACCTCGTGATCTGCCCGTGTGGGCCTCCCAAAGTGCTGGGATTACAGGCTTGAGCCACCGCGCCCGGCCCTATCAGTTTTTAAGAAGGTATTTTGTCACAACTTACTTATAGGAATGTAATTCTAATCCTTATTATCTTTTTTATTATAATATCTTTTAATGTAATTTTAGTGTATTGTTTCTGTTGACTTTGTTAAAATAAAATTTATTTTCCTGATATTTTTGAGAGGTAACAACATGCTAGCAGCCCTCACTCTCGGCGCCTCCTCGGCCTCTGCATCCACTCTGACTTGAGGAGCCCTTCAGCCCAACACAGCACTGTGGGAGCCCCTCTCTGGGCTGACTGAGGCCGGATCTGGCTCCCTCTGCTTGCGGGGAGGTGTGGAGGGAGAGGCGCTGGCGAGAACTGGGGCAGTGGGCAGTGCTCGCAGGCCACTGTGAGTTCTGTGTGGGCGTGGGCCAGGCAGGTCCACACTGGGAGCAGCAGGCCGGTGCTGCTGGACTTGGGCAGTGAGGGGCTTAGCACCCAGGCCAGCAGCTGCAGAGGGTCTGCCAGGTCCCCCAGTAGTGCCGGCCCACCGGCGCCGTGCTCGAATTCTCACCAGTCCTCAGATGCTTCCCGGCAGGGGCAAGGTTCAGAACCTGCAGGCCACCATGTCAGAGCCTCCCCCACCCTCGCCCCCACCTTGGGCTCCTGCACTGTTCGAGCCTCCCCAAAGAGCACTGGGTCCCATCAACCGCCCAAGGGCTCAGTAGTGCAGGTGCATGATGTGGGACTGGCGGGCAGCTCCACCTGCAGTCCCAGTGCAGGATCCACTAGGTGAAGCCAGCTGGGCTTCTGACTCTAGTGGGGACTTGGAGAACCTTTATGTCTAGCTAAGGGATTATAAATACACCAATCAGCACCCTGTGTCTAGCTCAAGGTTTGTAAATACACCAATCAGTACTCTGTATCTAGCTAACCTAGTGGGGACATGGAGAACTTTTCTGTCTAGCACTCTGTGTCTAGCTAGAGGATTGTAAATGCACCAATCAGCACTCTGTGTCTGTATCAGGGATTGTAAATGCACCAATCAGCACTCTGTCAAAATGGACCAATCAGCTCTTTGTAAAACAGACCAATCAGCTCTCTGTAAAATAGACCAATCAGCAGGATGTGAGTGGGGTCAGATAAAGGAATAAAAGCGGCTGCCCCAGCCAGCCAGCCAGCCGCAACCTCCTTGGGTTCTCTTCCGTGCTGTGAAAACTTTGTTGTTTTGCTCTCTACAACGAATCTTGCTGCTGCTCACTCTTTGGGTCCATGCTGCCTTTATGAGCTGTTAACACTGTCTGCGAAGGTCTGCAGTTTCACTCCTGGAGCCAGCGAGACCACAAACCCACCAGGAAGAAGGAATAACTCCAGATGTGCTGCCTTTAAGAGCTGTAACACTCACTGCCAAGGTCTGCAGCTTCACTCCTGTCAGCGAGACCATGAACCCACAAGAAGGAAGAAGCTCCAGACACATCTGAACATCTGAAGGAACAAACTCCAGACACACCATCTTTAAGAACTGTTACACTCACCGTGAGGGTCTACAACTTCGTTCTTGAAGTCTGCGAGACCAAGAACCCACCAATTCCGGACACATTTTTAGAAGGGAAAAATGGGTCATAATAGTTGTTTAGTTGTTTTTAACAACCTTGGTCTATAAACACTTCTTCTGTTAGTTTCTGAAGTTTTAAAATATGTTCTTATACTTTCAGAGATATTCTTATTCTGTTCCTCACTCCCGTTTTTACCTGGACATTTTTTTTTCTCTGTTGCGGCTGTGTTGTACAATTTCAGGTTAATTTCCAGAAGTTTCTCCTTGGTTGATGTTTGTCTTAGGGTATTTGGCTAATTGTTTTAGAAATTTCATAAAGCCCAAATTGCTTCAACCTTGTAGACCTTACAACTGACTCCTTCAAATCACCTATAAATGGGTAACACCACTATCTAGTTCCAAATCTTGGACCACTCTTGAAAATCTATTAACAATTTTGAAGTGTTCCTATTCTTTGATTTATCAGACACTCATTTGGTTCCTTTTGTTTTTTTCCACATAGGTGCTGATACTATGCATATATTATAGTGGTTGGTGGCTTTCTACCTTTCATATTGAGTCGTGAGACTACTTTGCCAGGTTACTACTTGCCATTTTTCTGTGGGTTTTGGCTTTATTTCCTGGTGGCTTTGATTTTATGATAGAACTTAAGGAGATTGTAAACTATGGCACTACTTCTATCTTCCAAATATCAATTGATCTTATTAATATTTTATGCAAATATGGTCCCACAGAGTACACATTAGGAAATACCAATGTAAGCTAGTTACTTCAAATGTGTTTTTCAAAGTGGTATTTTTCATAGCTTTTAATTTTCTTGGTGAAGACATCTGCAGCTACTCTAAGTGCTCTCTGGAAGTTAGGGTTTCTTAGAACAGTATAGAGTTAAGAAAATAAATCAGTATTTGGGTCTTGGTTCTGCTCTTAGAAAATATGTGACTTTGGATCACTCTGAGCTTTGATTCCTCATGTAATAATGAAATGAGCAATTTCTCTAAAGTTTTTGGCACAAGATATGAAACATACTAAATAATCAACATATTTTAATTGTATTCTCCATGTTTTACCCTTCCCTTTTAATATTGTTGTGTTTTTCTTCATATATGAGTTAGGTTAAATATCCTATGAGGGCAGATAACATGTCTGTCATACTCTACTATATTCTGAGGGATTTGCATAAGATGGAATATAGTGAGTACTGTTACGGGATCTTTGGGGTGTTGCTTCACTAGCCAGACACCTCTGTGGCCAGTGGCACTTTTACCTAAGTTTTACTCGGACCCACTGGGCCCACTAGGAGTTGCAGGCTGCACTCAGCTCATGCTAACAGCCTGTATCCCGTGCTTACCAAGGGGGAGCAGAGCCGTGAGGGGTGTGTGAGTGAGTGAGTGTGGGGTCCAGCCACTGAACACAGCCAGACACACTCACTGTGGCATGGCAGGGCAGGGAGCTCCAGGTGCCAGCATCGGCACTGGCTCCCTGTGAGGTTGCGGCTGGACCAGGCACCCTGGAAGCAGCTTCCACTTCTGGCACCAGGGAATGCAGTGGCACCCAGAAGCTTGGAGATGAAGGGAACCACAGAGTCTCAAGGAGGGTGTCAGCCCTGGCTTCAGGAGCTCCTACATTTGGGTTCCCTGAAGGGTCACAGCTCTTCTCTCCTTCTTGGTGCCTGCAATATAGCAAGCAAGGGGCATGTTTCAGTCCTGTTTGTGTTACAGCTCTTTCAGCCCCACCATTTGGTGGGTCCTGAGTTCTTGTCCCATGTCCAGGAAGAATGAGGTACTTGAACAAGTGGAGGGTGAGCAAGGTGAAGAGGAGCTTTATTGAGTGATAGAACAGCTCAGAGAAGACTTGCAGGGGGTACCTTGTGTCTGCATCCAGGGTGTTCCAACAAGTGTTCAGCTTTTAGCAGAGAGGAGATCCTGGATGGATAGCTCCTTTCTGCAGCTGGTTGTCCCAACGTCTGCTCAGCTATCAGCACAGAGGAGACCCTGGAGTGGGTAGCTGTGCTCTGCCGCTGCTTGTCCTGGAATATGCTCAGTTCTCAGCAGAATGGAAACCTCAGAGTGGGTAACTCCTCTTTGCAGCTGATTGTTCTGACATCTGTCTGAGTCTGGCTGAGTCAGGGGTTTTTATGGGTTTCAGAGGGGAGGAAATGTATGCTGATTGGTTGTGGTTGGCCATGGGCAGGCCCGGAAAAAGCATAATAAATTTCCATGCCAGTCTGCAGGACTGGCAGCTTGGCCTCCAGGCTTCAGGTCTTCCCTGGCTTGAAGCTGGGACTTCACCCAGTACCCACCGCTTTCCCAGGAGCCTGTCTGTCTTCTACTGCTGTTTATGGAACCCAGGCTTTTCCTGCTGAGGGGTGCCTGCAAGCCAGTGCTGAGCTTCCCTTAGCAACCCCTTGGTTTCCCTCCCATGCTCATTGGTGCCCAAATTCCAGAGGGGGCGAAGATGTCAAGGGGCTGTCATGTCAATGCTGCCTCAAGTGTGCGCATACCTGGCCAGGTTGTGACAGCATCCAGGCTTGGCCTCAACTTTGCTCCAAGGTTGGAGTGGGCTCTGGGAGTGAGGAGAGGCCAGACAATGGTAGTAGACACTTCCAAGCCTGTGCTGGCAGGTGGGGCCTTCCTGGGCCCCTGAGAGTGCAGAGATCCCTAGTTCTGCAGCCACAGCTTGGGTGGATGCAGCTGCACCCAGGAGGGCAGAGCTCCTGCTTGCTCCTGGTTTCCAAGTGTACAGAGATGCCTGGGTCTGCAGCAGCCACTGCTGCTGGGTGGCCACAGCTGCACCTGGGGAGCACAAAGCTCCAATCCTGTCAACTCAGAAGGGGGCTGAGGCTTTCTCCTGTTTCCAGCACCCACTGGCTCCATAGAGCATGCAGCCCGGTTGTGCCTCCCCCACTGCAGCCAGTGTCATGGCAGCACCACTGTAGATGGACCACCACTGCTATCAGTACTTAGAACACATTAAACAAATTAATAGAACTTGGTTTGATCTTTCTCTCCTTCTATAATATTAACAATAATAGCTAACAATTAATAAGTATATATTAGGTTGTTAGATAAATTCTGAACACTTCATGTGTATTTTCTTATTTCAAGGTCACAACAGACTTAAAAAATAAAACAGAGAGTAGACTGGGCAAGGTGCTTCACAGCTATAATCTAAGCACTTTGGGAGGCTGAGGTGGAGGGATCTCTGGAGCTCATGAGTTTGAGACCAGCCTGGGCAACATGGTGAAACCCCATCTCTACAAAATGTACAAAAAATTAGCCAGTTGTGATGGCACATACCTGGGAGGAACACCTGAGCTTGGCAAGGTCAAAGCTGCAGTGAGTCATGATTCCACCACTGCACTCTAGCATGGACAGAGTGAGAACCTGTCTGAAAATAAGAAAAAGAAAAAATAGACAATAAGTAGATACTGTTATCTTCACCAGGCAGATGAGAGCTTTGAGCTACAAAGAAGCTGAGAGACTCACATAAGTTAATAAGTTGCCCAAGTGAATGGACAACAGTAAACTATGGAGACGAGGTGTGTGTCTTACTGCATTTTGTATACATAATACGTAATTTAGAATGTGCCTGAGTACGTGCATGCATAAAATGAATGGATCAACAAATGAAATGTAATTCAATTACAATACAATGTGTCACCCGGATCTTGTTCTGCATTTATTCTTAATAAATGCATCAGATGATGATTATATCATTATTTTGGCTTGATTGGCTAGAATTTTTACCTGAACTTCGTAATGTGATATATATGTGAAATAACTTTGAGTAAATTGAACAGATACTAAACCACTTTTAAAATTGCGAAGTTGAAAATTGCATAATCTTTAGTATGAAACACCAAACCCTACCTCATTAAAACTACTAAAGTATCATAATAATAATGAAAGTCATATGCTGCATTGTTCAAGAGAGCAGAAATAAGATTTACAATAAGATGAATGACTTAAAATAGCAGTAATCTTATACAGGAAACAACACACAATTAGCTAAAAATTGTATAACGTGGTGCTAAATGGGGCATAGCTGAATACACTGTGCAAGTATTTAATGTGAGAGAAAAAATTATTATGTGAAAGTTGTGGGCATTAAAAACTAATATTTCTACTTAAAATTCTTTTTTCTATCCCTCTGCCACCTAGTAATCTGCCAAGTAGTGGTGTTGGAAAGGAAAAAAAAAAAAAAAGCTGAGGCAAGTTTGTGCACATAATTTAATCATAGACAAAAGTGCATTTAGACTTTCTCTGAAATTTCCTTTGTGGGTAATTTTCTTGGTGCTTACAAGAGAAAACAAGTGACAGACATTGTGAGGGTTGTGGACACATTTGGAGTTTAATGTTAGAACATAAAAACTTTGCAATGTATAATCAACCTGCCAAATATAAGCCTTGTTACTCAAGAGTTGTCCTGTAGTATCTGTGATTTTTCTATAATGTTATTTGTCTGCTTCCAGTGGGCCAAATTTGTAACCTTTATCCCTAAACTGATTAAATAGAAATGAGAACTTAAAAATAGCAGAATTTAAGCATAATAAGTGGAAACCACATTCTACTCATTTGCACACATGGTCTAAATAATTAATGCTAATTTCTCCATGGTGTAATGAATATTTATTTATTGCTTCCATCGTATTCATTCTTCCTTACTTATCTCACCAAGAAGACCATGGTTTCTCTTTTGGATGTTCCCCTTTCTTTATCAGCCAATTGGCTTAGGTAGAATTAACTCCAATCTTGTTCCAGGAGTAGGCAATTATTAGCCTGCACAATTGTATTCTATTTCTTCACCCTAGCCTGGGTTTATATATAAATCACAGCTCATGAGCTGTGAGATGTTTGTTTAGACTTCAGAGAAAATGGAACTTTGTTTTGTAGATACCATAATTAGAGCAATTGGATTTTTTTGAGCCAATAAATTATCTTTACTTTTTAAGCCAGTTTTAGTTCAGGTTTTAACTTGAAACATAGATTTCAGGATGACAGCTATGGGCAATCTGAATGAATGTCATATACAATGAACTGAAAACTAGTTAATAGGAACCTAAGTGAAGATCACATATTAGGTGAAAAGCAGCCTGCTATTTTAAATTCTGATTATTAACTCAGAAATATATCATTTTAATTAGATTACATGTAGTATAATATATAGATGCCTTTATATTATAGAAGGAAACACTAGTGGTCTACCCTGGCATTGAATGAAATAACATTTTGTCTTAAATTGGCAGGACACCCTTCCCTTTATTTAAGTATACATATTTTGTGAGTCATCGTACACCTGTGTAATGATCTGTGTGTTTCCACATGATTTTCCTCTCTAAAACAGATGAGGCAGGAATGATAGAATCTCTGGCTAGTTGTCTTTGTTAGTTAAGAAATTTGGGCTGCAAGTAGAAGAAATCACATTCAAAATAGATTTATTATGTTATGTAACAGATTAGGTGTTTCCAGGTTTGATTTATTCACTGGCTCAATTATATGATAAATGACCCAAGTCGTCTTATTTTTTTTTTTCTGCCAACTTCAGAGTGTTGGCTTTTCTTAGGTTTGCTTCTCTCATGGCCCCAGTATGGCTTGTGGCAATCCCAAGTATCTTGTGCAGATGATTTCACCCAGAAACAGGAGTGGAAGTTTCTCTTTATGCACCTTTTTTTAAAAGTCGAGAACACTCTAACCTCTCAGCAGAATCACGTTGTGTAAAATGATATCACAGACTTATTTCTAAACCAATCACTGGAGAGAAAAAATAAATTATCTTGATTGGCATAAACACAGATTCACTCTCCACTTCTGAGAACGAGAAGGCTGAGAAGAAGCTTCTTCCCTTATTAGTGGCTGAATAGAAAGGAACTGATTTTGTGGAATTAGAATTCTGTCTGCAGGGAAGACAGAGAGATAGAGATAATAGATTTGTGTGTTTGTATTGGGGGGTTTGGCCTGCTTGGTAGAGATAATTTGAACCTAATTTCTCTCCAATTCTGTGGGAACAGCCTCAGTCTAATTTCCTTTGGTAAGTGCCTATCACTTGCCTCTGAAACAGAAAAGAAGCAAGCTTCTTGGGATAGTTTTGTTACACACCTGTACTGTCCTGGGAAACACAAAAGTGCAATCCTGCCAGAGTATTTGTGGCTTTAATGCAACCATACTCTAACTTAGCTTCTTTTGGACGGATTAACAGAAATGGTGCTAGAGGCTTAGCCTGAGAAATCATGATAAATCAATTGATTAGCAAATAGTAAATTCCATTTTGCACCTGGCCAATTACCCGACCCAACCAATTCCTGCATATTTCCCTCTTTCTCCTGATAAATGGGGCAGTTATTTGAGTATATAAATATCATTAACTTGTGTTTGAATAATTGTGCCTCCTTTGCTAAGCAGCACTCACAAATTAGATAAATCTCAGAAGCTTGTCGAAGTGCTTAGAAAACATTGTGCTAACACTTTAAAAATAGTGAATGAGAATTTATCTAAATAAAATATGATTCAATTTTATTATACCTATTGATATTTCTTGTCCTTGGTTGGAAAATGGCTATGTTCCCCCAAGGTAATTTTAAGGGGATGAGATTACAAACCCTATTAAATATATCCTGTCCTTGGCATTCTTATGGCTGTCATATATTATAGTAGGAATATTTCTCAAGTAAATGTCGTTAAGATCAGATTTTTATCAATATGTATGCACTTAAAGCAAGATTGACCTGGTATTCTGGATGCAGATTTTGCTGATGTACCTGGAATAATTATATCTACTTGTTTATTCAATTTTAAATTTGATTAGAAAGTGCCTAATGTTCCCATTTCAAGCTTGCAGGGTTATATCCTAAGTTCTTTCAGAGAAGTAGTAGATAAAGGGCAGTGAACTAGCCTTAAGTAATTCACCTCGTTAGGTTTGTTGAGTGTAGAGGGGCAAGGGATGTCCTTTCACCTAGGCAACTCTTGTTCACAGGAACTAGGCTACTTGCTGCTTATAGAAATTGACCAGTAGAAAAGAAATCTACACTTAAAATGCTTTACTTCTTTATTTTGTGTCTTCTTGACTCCTTTTTGTGACCCTTAATGCTCATATTTACCCTTTTTTGAATTGCATGATCAAGAACAGATCTTTACAAACTTTGGTGTGTATATAAATCCTTTGATGATTTTGCTGAAACCAATTCTAATTCAGTAGGTCTTAATGTGTCCTGAGAGTCTGCATTTCTAACAAGCTCCTGGATATTGCTGGTGATGCTGGTCCATGCATTATACTTTGAGTAGCAAGGAGCTAGCATTCCTTTACCATTCTTTTTTTCATTTAGTTCTAATAGTTCCATTTACCACTCCCTCAAAGTCTTGGTGAATGCGTATTTATTATTTTAGGCATTAGAGGTGGAGCTTAATTAATGCTTTGAGTTATTGAAATTTTCTATATTTTTATTTGGCAGTGATTTATGTATAGTTACATATAGAGACTTTTATTTTTGCCCAGTAAAGCACTGTTACTAAAGATTTGTTCATATTCTGTTGTTTACGCTTTTTCCCAAAGAGAAACAATCCGAACAACAAAGAATAAAAAGGATATTATAAATGGAGTTTATAATATGTAGTTTATGTGTTGTAGTAACTCTCAATCCTGTTTTGTGCTCTAGATAAATTAAAAATAAGACTTCTAAACAAAATACAATATGTCCTGTTAAATCTGAATTTTAGATAAGCAATGATGGGACATATTGGGATGTCCCATTCAATATTTGGGACATATTATATCATTTGTTTGTTGGTAACAATAACTGGATTGCATTAATTGGTTTAAACTCATTTGGTCCAACTCACAATTTAAATCATCTTCATCTAAGCCTAGAATGTGGGCTGCTTGAAACATGGAAACTTCAATTGGCTGTCACGTGCATCCTTAACTTTCAAGGAGCACATTTCTGTACTCTCAAGGCAAACAAATTAGTTTAACAATTTTCTCTTTTACTTTTCCTCCAGTTCCTTGGGACTTAATTTGTAGTTGAAACAAATTGTCAGTTGAAGCAGTGATATATATCAAATCCTCCTAGGATTAGCTATATCTACATATACTCTGGGCTATGACTTAAATTTCCACAATAGGAGAATCCAAGTATTTGGGGGAAATTCACAAGCTCCTTGTAGTGTTTAGAAAAAATCTTTAAAAAATTATCTACTTGTCTCTGATTTTTTTTCCCCCTCAGAAACATCTATGGCTTTCAAGAGTAGTGTGGAATTTTGACACTTGGAGGAATAACTTTTCATTTACCCACCTAGGTCCAAGTGTCTGGGGGCATGTGAATTAACTGATAATAGACAGATTCATAGGAGAAAAATGCATAACCTATGTTGGAGTATTTGTCAGCAAGTAACTGGAAGAATAGCCTAAGGTAAGAGTTTATATATTAGTTTCACAAAAGGGGGTAGGGTTAGGACTTCAACTGGAAATTACTAAAGTTCTCTTGGGCCTTTTCATCCTGATGTTAAGGGCAGTCTCCCTAGCTAGATGCTCCCCTAGAGCTGGACAGGTGAATTAACACATCCATGTGCTAGGGATCAATCTTCTTCCAAACCGGAAACTTCCTTATACGAGTAGGGTTAATGGTAACTGTATTTTAAGGAGAATCTGCCTTCGTCAGATAAGGGAAGCAGTTGAGATAAGATTTGTCTTCTAATCACTTCGGTGATCTTCAACTATGAGCAACTTATAAAGGTTATAGGATGATGATAAAAAATATTTTATGCATTGAATCTTAGTAAGCAAAGACAGAATTCCCGAAGTTTGTCATTATATAGTATCAAAGACACCGTGTGGAACATAACTTTACGGAAGAAGTATAGGACAAAGAAAAGGATGCAAGAAAATGTTTTCTCTCTTCACTTTCAGTGTGAATTCATGAGGCTTTAAGGGATCATAGCAGGTGTGAGGGACTAGATAATGGACATAGTTTGAATGAAAACCCAGATGGTACTAAATAGACACTTGCAGCTGTATGCTATTTTATTTCTGTCTCTAACACTCCATGGTTTCAGCACTTAGAATTTATGAAGTTAAGTAGATGAACACATAGTTACTTCATCTATAATTAAATTTGAATGGAGATTCCTTCTAATTATAAGGATCTTCAGGTATTAAGGAAGATTGGAGGAAAGAAGGAGTAGAAAAAGACAGGTATAAAATTTAACTTAAAAAATAATTTTTCTTTTAAAATATAGTTTATTTATTATTCATTGCCTTGTACCAAACTCCTAGGAGAAGCTTTAGCAACAATTATGAAGCAATACATATTATTCCCAATACCCCTGTGTTATCATAAAAAAGATTCTTTGTTTATAATGTAAGCTAGTATTTTCATAAATGCTTGCTCTTCCCTAGTAGCATACAAATAATGTTTTAGCATATTTCTTGTAGCATGTAAATGATATGGGAGGAGCATAAATGAGCAAGGATGTCTTGGAAGCATAGGGGAGGAAAGGTATCTTGTCCTACCCATTTTAGGTTTGTTGACTGGGGCCTGTATAACAAAAGAAAATAAGAAAAAGCATGCACATTTATGTAATTCAAGTTTTACCTGACAGGAGCTGCTATGGTTTGGTTCTTTTTCCCTACCCAAATCTCATGTTGAATCTTATACCTCAGTGTCGGAGGAGGGGCCTGGTGGGAGGAGACTGGATAACGGGTTCAGAGTTCTCATGAATGATTTAGCACCGTCCTCCCTCGGTATTGTATAGTGAGTGAGTTCTCACAAGATCTGGTTGTTTAAAAGTGTGTGGCACCTCTCCCTTCCCTCTCTTCCTCCTGCTTCAGCCATGTAAGACATGCCTGCTTCCCCTTCACCTTCCACCTTGATTGTAAGTGTCCTAAGGACTCCCCAGAAGCAGAAGCTGCTATGCTTCCTGTAGAGCTTGCAGAACAGTGAGCCAATTAAGCCTGTTTTCTTTTAAATTACCCAGTCTAAGGTATTTCTTTATGGCAATATGAGAACAGCTTAATACAGGAGCCTTCATCAGGAAATAAAGACCTGAAGAAGCACTTGAACCTTAGTGTTTTTATGCTAGGTTTTCTGAAGAGTGGAGAGTCATGGAGAAATCACAGCATTTACGTTAAATGTAATCAACTGGGGAACTTAGCAACATCTGTTTGTTCAGGTTCCTCTCTGTGTTCTGTTAGTCTTCAGGGTGAAGAAAAGGATGCTCCTTTTCTCTAGGTGTAGAGAGGACCCTTCTCACATGAGGTTATTATGACTTGCTTCAGGTAAGAAGAGTCAAAGAAAGATCAAAGAGAGCTTCGTCCATCTGTTGTTTTCTCAAATTTCCTTCAGCTTAAAATATTCAATATGCCAAGTTGCCATATTTTCAGGTAGCATCGTGAATCCTGTTACTGAAATTATAGTTATTCACTATAACTTTATCCACCTTGGCAAAAGTGATGGGAATATAAAATCAATTTTCCCTTTTACCTGATTATGTTATCTTAGGCTGTTTTGAACTTATTTAATAAAAGTCAAATATAAATGGGATAAATGGACTAGTTGAAAATATTTTGCTAAAAAAGATTAAAATTTTAATTGTAACTCAATGAAAACTATCAAATTACTGACAGAGTTTTGGATCACGTATTAAGATGCTTTCTCCTGAGAAGGCAGAATGACAAGTTCTTTCCTAAAGTTCTTAAAGCAAGAACTTATATAATAGAAATATATCTATATTATGTGTAAAATAGCAATGGCAGTGGTGTGCTGTCTGAAGTGGCCACTGCAAAGACTCTGGCTGCAGTGGGGAGTGACAAACCCAGCAGACCCTAGCAAAAACTCAGGCAAAGGTGCCACCAGCCTCAAGTTTTCCATCTGGAAAAGCAACACCCTAAGGCTACTGAGACAATAGTGTATATAGAGTGTACACACACACACACCCCCACACCCACACCATTTATTATCTGCTTTGAGTATGATCTCTGATGAATAACATCATCATGCCTGTTGTGAGTTTCACCTGAGAAATGAATTCATTCTTACTAACCCGCTCCATACCCTGAACATTATCAAATATTCTCTTGGCATTTTACTTAGACAAAGTTTGTTTTCTTTTCTGGATTAATACCATTTTTAAGGTAGATGCTTACGTAGGGTATTTTTAAATTCTGTCTTCAAGCTTAAAAGGACTTTTGGAAAGTTTACTATTCGATATTTAGTCTAGAACCTTTGATAAACAGTTATTATGTTGATTGGAGATGATAAAAGAAATTAGAATTCTAGATGATAGTCATTATTTAACGTTTTTTTCATGTTTTTGCTTAATGGTTGACAAAAGATTCCTTGCTTGGCCAGTCTTTAGTCAGGCTACTGAACTTTCTCTTTGGTGCCTCAGTATGCCTCCTTGTACAATCTAGCTTTAGCAAAAACCTTCATAAGCCAGTTTAGAAACAGTCCCCCACTCTTGATTTCTCACCCTCAGTATCTTATTGGGTTCCTGACCCTTCACCATTTCCAAGATGATGTTTGATCACTCTTGCCTATCTTTACTAAGAATCTTGTTATATCAGTTTAGACAGAATCCTACTTACTCCTAATATTACCTGTTAGTATTATTCCATCCACTTCTCCAAGGCTATAAATTTCCACTTGCCCAGCTGAATTTGAGTTGAGCCCAATACCTCTCCCTGACTGCAAAATCCCATTCCCATTGTCTGTATATCTATTGCAGTGGTCCTGGATAATGTCTACCTTATCACGCTTTAGCAAGTGTCAATGAATATTATTATTATTTTTTAACATGACCGACTGTACAATGTAGAAGGACTGGGAACATGTTGATCATCTTTATCAATGTGAGCCTATAACTGAGTGTGTAGCATGTAACATGCTCAATGAGTATTTGTTGAATAATGAATAAATACAGAAATAAATAGTAATAGAAGTGAAGAGAGAAAATTAGTAATTGTATTAATCAGGAATCATTTTGTCTCTTATAGTGCTATTAATTCATTTAAATGTGTTCTGTCTTGATTACATTGCATGTAGCTGTGAATAAACATAACTTCTCACTTCAAATGACTTTGCCTCACATAACAAGAAATCAGGATTACATGCTGACAAGAATAGTTTATTATTTCTTAAGCTACCCCATGGTTATGGTCCACAGAGAGAGAGTGAACAGAACACTGATTAATGGAATTGCTAATGCTTCCTTCCTACTGAGGCCATTAATCATAACAAAGGTAAGTATGTCGTCTACCATTGCTTTAGTAAGCAATTGCTGCTGGGTCTTATTTTCTTCATTTCATTTGTAGACACATTGGACTTCTGGGTCTAGCTGTTGTAACAAGAACCTGGAGTAGCTGTGAGAAGAGTCTGCTTTATCAGGTGTTCTTCTTTCACTTTAAGTGTCTTTCTGATTTTTCACTCTGAAAGGCACTCTGTGTTATGGAGTAGCCCAATGCCACGATTCTGGAGTTTTAAAAACTACTGAGTCCATTTCTAGAGATTCCAATTTAATTGAATTAGGGTACAACCGAGAATCAGAACTATTGGAAGTTCCTCAAGTGATTCTAGTGATTCTGAAGTTGAGAACCAATTTGTAACTGCCCGAGAGGTTCTTCCTTCCTACTGCATAAAGACCACAGCATTGGAGTAAAGAAAGAGTTTAATAGACACAAGGCTGGCCACACTATGTGGGAGTTGGAGTTAGTACTCAAATTATCTCCTTGGAAACTAGTAGGTTAGGGGTTGTTTAAAGGCATAGCAGGTTGAAGCTGTCCTGTGGGCTGAATCACCTCTGAGTGTGGCTGCCGGAGTGTGGTTGGCTGGTCTAGGTAGAACTATGGATGTCAGACACTCAAAAAACCTGAAAATCTATCTCAAAAGGCCAATCTGCAAGAGTGGTGTTGTTTGAAGGAGTAATTGGGGAAGTTGCACATCTTATAAGCTCTGGGATAATGGCTGACAATCACTTATGTCTGTGCCTTAGCAGGACATAGGCTTCTCTTCTCCTCCAAGACTGTGACCTCCCATCAGCTTTATAAAGGTAGTTGAGTTTTGGGGAGGCCTATTATGTCTCTCGAACTTAGCCAAGCCCAATAGCCCAGGAAAGGCAGATGATAGGTGGATTATCTCACATCTCTTTCATTATCATAATTTTCTCGATATAAATTTTTGCAAAGGTGATTTCAACTTGACAGTTAAGAACACAGGCTCTGGAAAATCTATTTCATCTTTCAGCTACCCAGTTTCCTCTTCTGTTAAATGGGGGAAATAATTATAGAAACTAATTTATAGGCTATGGGAGGATTTAGTGAGTTAGTACATGTAAAACACTTATGTTTTTGGTGGTGGGTATTCAAGTTACTGGTGACACATCTTACAGGTCTGCAGCAAGTATTTCACAAAGGTACAATCTCAGGTGGTCTGAATTCAAAGCATGTAATGAAAGCCATATTTTGAAAAGAAAATAAAATGTGCTCTGATAAGTACTAGGAAGTTAAATATTTCAAATATAATAAAATAAAAAATTAATATCAAGACTTTCTCTAAATGTGCCAAATAATGACCACATCTGTGTATAAGTGCCTCATTTACCTTATATTTCTTGCCACGAAACAAGAATTTTCAAAATAGTTATTGGCTTTTGACAGACATTTTCTTTCCAGACAATTGACTATATGTATTGACCATATTCCTACTTTCTTTTCCTTCTGTTATATTACTAGAGATATTTGCATGAAAATAAGATTTCATTTGAGCTGAAGGTTTATTTTTTACCTTCCTCTTCTGAAGACATAATGATTTCTACAGCTGTGAGGATCCAAATAAAGGATTATTTTTTTCTAGTTGGTAACAATACCAGAAATATTTGTGATAACGTTTCTCTGCAAATGTTCATCCTCATATTTAAAAAATGATAGTCGTGTGGAGTGGAGGAGGAGATGTTTATCACATTATCTAGCTAAAGTGTGATTGTAACTGCTGTAGGCATATTTTCCAGGGGCTGAAGCATTTATTTTAATTTGCCTAGGTTTCAGTCACAGCTCTGTCATTCCCTGTGTTTCATATTCAGTTTAGAGTAAGCACTTTTTGAAACTATTCCACTACATTTGGCTTGTTGGTTATGTTTGGGTCTCTGGCCAACACTCTCCCTTTCTACAGCTGTAATGATTTGTAGACAGTTTCACTCCTCTTTGCCTTTCTGTGACCAAATTTCCAAAATCTGTATCTCAACAAATTTAAAGGAGGCTTAAAGCATTCTGATGCTCTTCAGGTTAGAGCTGGTCCTTGAATGGTAAACATTTATTTGACTTGTACACTTAGCACTTTCATTTTTATTTTTCTTGTGGGGAGGGGACTGTGTCTCACGCTGTCATCCTCTGTCATCCAGGCTTGAGGGCAGTAGCACGATCAGCTTACTGTAACCTCAAAATCCTGGATTCAAGTGATTCTCCTGTCTCAGTCTCCTGTGTGGCTGAGACTATAGGCACATGCCACCAGACCTAGCTAATTTTTTTTTTTTTTTTAATATCTCATACAGATGGAGTCTTGCTTTTTTGCATGGGCTGGTCTTGAACTCCTGCCCCTCAAGTGATCCTCCTACCTAAACCTCCCAAGTGCTGGTATTACAGGCCATCATGCCTGGCATTTTCATACTCTATATTGAAACTTTTTGACTTTTATGTATTGACTTATGTAAAATAGATCAGTTGTTCAATTTCAGCTGTGTTGGTTACATTACATTAATGTTTATTGCATCTTGCTTTGTTTTATTAAAGTGAGGGGAAAATGGAAAAGAAAATCAAACAGCTAATATTAACAGTACCATGATTGAAATAAAGAAGGAAAACATTGGGCATGTTGAATGTGGTGGATGTTAGGTTTAATCTTATGTGAAATCTTTATCTGAAAAAAAACATAAAATAAAAGGAACCATTTGAAATGTTGGAAATATATAAAAAGTTCATGCCAAAAACTGATGGGGGTTGCATACCGATCTTCAGGCCATTTGGCATGGAGCTCTTCCTGCCTGAGTGTAATCTTATGGATTCTTTATTGAGCAGTTGGACATTTGGTTTGTGTACATTTTCACGAGGTAAAAAAAAACTAACATCTAGGAGAAAGTACAGCTCTTAATAAAAATTTACTGACTTTAGTTGACCTGTGCTCAATAACCTGTCCATAAGGCAAAAGGCTTTGAAGTTATTGCACAGAAAAACCCAAAAGATACTTACTAAGCAACAACTGTGTCCAGAACCATGATCTCCAGGGTCAACATGTGAATCGGAACAGTAAGAGTGGCCGCATCGTTTATTATAAAACAATCGAGATCAGAGATTTCTTTACAAAATGTTGCTCAACACTATTTTCTGCCATTCCATATCCTTTCATTCATTTATTCTAGTAAGGATGCTACAATGAGGACAAAATATTTCCAATAGTGAAACAAATGCAATAATTTTCTCTCAAGACATTTCTATAGTATTCAAACTGATAAAATTTTAAAAAGACAGAAAACAAACAAACAAAAAAACTCAAACATAAGAAACATTTCTACCTGCCTATAAAACATGTCACTGCAATTTTGTTTATTTCTATCAAAATTACATAGGTTCATCATAAGAGAAAATTCAAGCTGTACACAAAATTATAAAACTAAAAATTGTCTAAAATCTTTCCAGTTTTAATATTTGTTTTATATCCTTCCAGATATGTCTCTTTATATACATGCATATAGAAATACATATGAAAATGTGGATAATATTTTTATAATTAAAATGTTAAGTTTAAGTTTACTTGAATTTAGCAGAAAAAAAATAGCATTGAGATTAATGAAGCTGGGCTAATTTTTCTTTCCAAAAAGATTAATTCTACTAAGTGATTTTAATCATTGTGATTTCTAACTACAACTTTCAGCTTGAGATAGCATCAATGAATTCTTTACTTTGGGAGAAGGAAAATTAGCATTCTCATATTTTCTCCTACTTCTCCACCCCAAACCTTTCAGTATTTATTAGTTATGTTTTAAACTGTTAGAGTTTATAAAATTTACCATCTGTCCTGCAACTACAATTCCCCAGATGTTCAGTCACAGGAAAACATTTACTGGATTTAATGTTCACCACTCCATTTTATTATAATTTTTATTCTTTACATTTTATTTTTATTGATCCCTTGGTTAGCTGAATTGCATCAATTTTTTTTTTCTGTAAAAGCAGTTCATGGTTCTATAGTTCTATCAGATTTGAGATGCATTGTCTGATACCTTTATAGCTGAATGATAAGTTGTATGGGTAGAATATTTTTGGGTAAGAGGTTTTTCTCTCCTGCCAGAAACTTGTGTTCATAACTCCTTTTTTTTTATATCACTGAATGTGGTTGTAGAGAAGCCTGAAGCCAATCTGTTTTCTCTTCTTGCCAGTGATTTGCATCCCTTGCCTATACTCTTGAAGAACCATGTCCTTTATTTATGAAGCTTGATAATACGTCTGGTATATATTTTATGATTGTTTACCAATTATTTTTCAATTGTATTGCATGTTCTTTATTTTTGGAAATAAGTTCTCACTCTATTGCCCTGGCTGGAGTGCAGTGGTATGATCATAGCACTTGATGCAGCCTTGACCTCCTACGCTTAAACAGTCCTCCCTCAGCCTCCCAAGTAGCTGGGACTACCAGCCTGCAATGCCACACCTGGATAATTAAAACCAATTTTCTTTTTTTTTGTAGAGATTGGGTCTTGCTATGTTGACTAGGCTGGTCTCAAACCGCCAGCCTAAAGTGATTCTCCAAGCTTGGGCTCTCAAAATACTGGGATAACAGGCATGAGCCACTGCACCTGGCCTGCATGCTCTTTTATGCAACACACTGAATTCCTCATTTAAGGAAAGATTTTCTGCAATACAGACGCATGAGCACAAACACGTACACAGAGGTCTTTGTTCTCCCTATGTATAATATCTTCTGTAATTGCTTTAATCTTTGTCTTGTTTTTCTGCAAACACTATGTTCATATCAAGCCTTTTATCTGTAACAGTAATTGCATTTTCAGACATGTCAGTTTGAGCTTTTCTAATTTATTTATTACTTCTGTAATAAATAATACTTTGAGTATTTTCTAACTTTTGCAATCTCAACTTTAATGAATTCTGTTGTTATAATTAAGTCATCTTTGATGTCTTTTTGAACGTTAAGCCTTTTTTTTTGAAATCTCATTCTTTTAAAGTTCTTCTAGAATCTTAGCTCTTGTAGTGAGTGTGCTTCCCTTCCTTGGACTAGACACCACCCCCTGCCCAATGGGTCCTTCATTTATATTTCCCTTTCTCTTCCTTTCTTCCCTCCATTCCATCTCCTCTTTCTTCCTCTCCCTTCTTACTTCTTCTCATTCTTTCCTCCCTTCTTTTTTCCCTCTTTCCTCACAAATCCCCACCAAACCATATTCCTCATCTCACCATCCACATCTGGTATACTTGTTTGGTTGCCATGTCATATCTTTTCTTCCCACCAAACTTTACTCTGGACATCTCCAGATCTTCAAGTTTCCCTGATATAATCTCAGATACCTTTTCTTATTGCACTTTACCTTCTTTTTTTTTTTTTTTTTTTTTTAAAGCATCAATTTCTGTTTGGTGGTTTGAACTACAGTTTGAGTTATTGGTATTGCTTTTCATACATTTCTCTCTGGCTTATAGGTACAAAAATGGGAGAAGGAGGCAACTCAACTAGGATAGATTCTGTCACAAATCCTGTTCCAGGATTCTTTACTCATCCAGAGATGCTTTTCACTCCGGTGGCCATCAGCTAGTGGCTCCAACCAAGAGTTGCCAGATTTAGCAAATAAAAACATATGGTGAACAGTTAAATTTTAACATCATATAAACATCAAATATATATTTTATTATAAATATGTCCCTTGTAATGTTGAGAACATATACTAATGTCTGTTCAGCTATTGCTGAATAATTTATGTTTTACTCTATTTTTCTTTGACTTTTTCTCTGGTTAAGAGTGTGTATACATACATACACACGCAAACACACATATATGTGTGTGTGTGTCTATGTATATTTATATATTTGTTGTTTATCTGCAGTTAAAACTTAACTAGGTCTTCTGCATTTTATTTTGCAGTGTTATTTTAACTCAGCATACTTCCCTGGAAGATGACAAACTCTGGTTGCTTTTCTTGTTTTATTGAGGTCTTGGTGTGAATGTATTTTCTTGACTATGTGTAAGGTTATCTACTGATGCCTTGGTCCACCTTTCCCAATATAGAATTTATTAGTGAAAGCTTTCAGAATTTTATTTAATCCTCTTTTTATTTCTACTTTTGGCATGTAGGGGCTATGGTGGGGAAATGGTTAAAAGGTCCATCGAACCTTACTTCAGATAATATTCCAACTCTCTAGCTGGATACAGATTTTCAAAATTTTCTTTGTTCAGCTATTGCTGGATAATTTATTTTTGTTCTATTTGTCTTTGACTTTTTCTCTTGTTAAGTGTTGGAAGGAGAGATTCTATATTTTTGATTCACCCTTCCACTTTTATACATTTTGAAATTTTTGGTAAGTCTACCTAATATATTGGTTTCTTCCTTTGCTAAACTCTGAATCATATTGTTTGCTCAAAAATAATTCCATGAACCACTATTAAAGCTCTTTATGGGGTTTAGCTCTAAGGATTTTGGTCTAACAAAAAGGGTAGCAATTCATACTATGCCTCACTTTTAACATATGTGAATTTTTATGAATTAATCAATCTGTCAATCCACAGAAAATCCTGTATTTCAATTCTGATGCTGTAGTGGTTAGTTTGTGTTAATTTGATTAGGTCACATGATCCAGATATTCATTCAAATACTATTCTAAATGTTTTCATGTGGCCTTTTTTTAGATAAGATTAACATTTAGGTGAGTAAACTTTGAGTAAAGCAGGTTATTCTTCATAATTTGAATACCCATATCTAAGTAGTTGAAGGCCTTAATAGAACAAAGACTGACCTTCCTTGAACAAGAAGGAATTCTACCAGAAAATGGTCTTTTGATTCAAACTGCAACTCTTCCCTGGATTTTTAACCTGCTGGTCTATGCTGTGGATTTTGGACTTGCCAACTTCCATAATCATGTGAGCCAATTCATTAAAATCTCCCTCTCTCTGTATCTCTATCTATCTATCTATCTATCTATCTATCTATCTATCTATCTATCTATC
>NC_045446.1:27070136-27116293 GCF_002776525.5 Piliocolobus tephrosceles | reverse complement strand
ATCTATCTATCTATCTATCTATCTATCTATCTATCTATCTATCTATCATCTATCTATCTACTATCTATCTCTATTTATATACACATACACATATCCTATTGGTTCTGTTTCTTTGGAGAACCCTGACTAACTAATACAGATGTATAATCTAAACCTTGGCCCTTAATTTTATTTATATATATATATATAATTAATATAAATATATTATATATTATATATAATTATATATAATTAATATAAATATATATTATATATAATTATATATAATTAATATAAATATATATTATATATAATTATATATAATTAATATAAATTTATTATATATTATATATAAATATATATATTCTTGTTGTTCTCTAATGTGTATTTTGTCTTAGCTTTTGGTAATGAGCATCCTCAGGATCTGAATTCTTTTCACTATTTTGTCCTCCATAATGCCTGGTACAGCAGCGGTCCCCAACCACTTTGGCATAAGAGATCAGTTTTGTCTAAGACAATTTTTCCATGGATGTGGGGGTGGGAGGGTAGGGGAATGATTTTTGGGAGGAAATTGTTCTACCTCACAGCATCAGGCATTAGATTTTCCTAAGGAATGCATAACCTAGATCCTTCCCATGCACCGTTCACAACAGGGTTCGCACTCCTGTGAGAATCTAATGCCACCCCTGACCTGATAGGAGGCAGAGCTCAGGTGGTAATGCTCCCCTTATGTGCTGCTCACCTCGTGCTGTGTGGCCCCCTTCCTAATAGGCCTCAAATCAGTACCAGTCCATAGCCTGGGGGTTGTAGAGATGTGTAAATTCAAGAGGAGAGGTTGTTTTAAAAAATCGATGTTCTTTTTTTTTTTTTTTTTTTTTTTTTTGAGACGGAATCTCGCTCTGTCGCCCAGGCTGGAGTGCAGTGGCCGGATCTCAGCTCACTGCAAGCTCCGCCTCCTGGGTTTACGCCATTCTCCTGCCTCAGCCTCCCAAGTAGCTGGGACTACAAGCGCCCGCCACCTCGCCTGGCTAGTTTTTTGTATTTTTTAGTAGAGACGGGGTTTCACCGTGTTAGCCAGGATGGTCTCGATCTCCTGACCTCGTGATCCGCCCGTCTCAGCCTCTCAAAGTGCTGGGATTACAGGCTTGAGCCACCGCGCCCGGCCAATCAATGTTCTTAGTAGAAATATTGCCTTTGTTTTTATTCTAGGTTTTTAATTGAAAGCTGGAATACAGAAAGAATAGTAAACACTGTGGAGTTTAAAACAGTGGGTTGATATGATAAGAAACCTTTTGTTGTTGCTTGTTCTCCCTGCTATCAAATAATTTTTATTTACGCTTAAATTTTGAAGGATTATTAAGAATATGCTATTTGAAAAGGTGAGTAATGCATTTTGCATAGGAAAAATAGCACATATGAATCACAGGGTAGTAAAATAGACAATTGCATAAACTTGTTGCCTAGAAAAATATTTTTCAGACTTGTCTGACAGCCACCTGCACCAGAATCCCACAGGGTACACGTTAAAAATGTGAATTTGAGGGCCTCATTTTAGACCTATTCAGTCACAGTTTTAGAATGCACCAACCAGGGTTTGGAATAAAAACAAACAAATAAATAAACAAAACCTCAGGAGACTCAGGTGAGAGTGGTTTGTATATATTCTCAGGTTTGAGAACTACTGCATTAGATTTTTGAGATTATTAGAATGCTTTGGAGGGAGCCAGATTATGCAGAGCTTAGTTTGCCACAGTAAGCAATGTGGACTTTGTCCTGCGGGATGTAAAAATCTATGGCCAAGGTCTCAACAGATAAAGGTTTTCACCGCATTTGCTATTTGAAAGATCACTGAGTTAGGCATGCCAATGGAGAGCTGGAGGTTTTTCTCAGGCTTTTGGTCCTTCGATTTGTCTGTTTCCTTTTGTATTTTATTTTCTATATTTAAAAAATGCACAATGTTCAAATATATATTCATTTTGTAATAAAATACTAAATGAAAACTTTGTGCTAAATTATCCTCATTTTAAATGCCATAATAGACATGGAACAATAAACAAATGAGCTTGATGAGGCATGAGGTAGGGAGAAGACTCTCAGGCAAGGCAAAGAATAGTAACCTGAAATAATTCCTCAAATAGTCTGCTCTTACCACAGCTAGGGAAGAAGATCCATTTTATGATATTGTTGAAAAAGAAATTATTCTGACTCCTGTTAAATGGTAAGGCAAACTATTCAGGTCTATTGAGGTACATATAGGGACTCCTGCAAGGGGATTTTGCAGTGGGCAAGAGAGAGTGGACTCAACTCCAGAACAACAAGGAAACTGGGGATTTATAGCTATGGAGCAGAATGGGTGTGTCGGTGAAAAGAAAATTACTAAAAGGAAACATGAAGAGAAGGAGGTATTCTGGCTCAACTGACGACAATTCCTGCTAACACTCAGCTCTTAAGGACATGTCCAATGGGCCCGCCTAAAACTTGGTTAAGGAGGGCATCTTTGTCAACATGTAAAGAAACATTTAGGTAGTTATACAATTGAAAAAGTAAAAAGTGATAGAATGGGAATCAAGGGTTGCCAAAGGAAAGTTAAGAAATGTTCTAAAATTTAACCAAAAATATGAGCTGGAGAAAATGCAAAGAAAAAAAGACCAAACAAAGCCCTTGTTGGATTCCACGTAGCTAAACCTTTTATTTTTCTTAATTTTACTATTTTTTCTAATGAGCAGTTGGCCTACTTCCTTCAAAGACTAAATTCTATTTATTTCTTTCCAAGTTGGAAATACATTCATGAAGGCAATAACAGGAACAGGCATAGGAGCAATCAAGCTAGGAAAGGATGAATATTCTTTGGCTAAGCATTTATCAAGTTAGTGTGGCTGCTAGATAATAAGACAAGATGTAAAACCATGCTTTTTCATTCTCATCGAAACAAAGTGTGTTGCTACAAGTATGTTGTATTAATTATGTACTTGTATTCTCGAGGGAGTAGGATGTCAAAAGAACAAGTATGTTTGGATTAGTAATAACTATTCACAAGCCACTGGAACCCCTTCCATAAAGTTAACAACATATTTAGATGTCAAATGCAATTTTTTCACTTTTCTATAATCAAAAGTCAGTGTTCTTCTGTAGGCTGTTCCCTCTTGCACAATCAGTGCTGCTGATTTCATGTGATTGCTTTGCTTTTCCCTTCCCTAAGAACTAAACGATTAATTGGCAGTGTGATCTATTGGCCATTGTTTTTCTAAATTTTCTTATAAATAGCTCTTACCAAATATCTAAGCATTACAGAATTTAGTACATTCACAGAGATATAAATACCTAACAGTATTGGCTAAATCATAGCAATTCAAACACTAATCCCTGTTTATCAGATATGCTTGAAAAATCTAACTTCTAACTCTAGTCAAATTTAGACAGCTATCTCCATCGGTAAACATTAATGTAAGAAGAAGTTATGAGTAATAAAAAATAAAAAGAAAGTGAAGGAAAAGAAACATGTGGAAGGTTGAAAATTAAAACTAAACCTAAAAATTAAATAATGTGTGATGGTCACAGAATGAACCTTCTCTTTATCCTAGAGGGAGCTTTCCATGTATTTGTTATTTTAAAACTGATACTTCAATGTATACAGAATTGAACTAATTCCAAACATTGTTGGTAGGAAGAAAAACAGAAAATTGCACAAAATTTTGTGTATGTTCATTGATTTGAATATTAATAATAAATTTAAAACATAAACAAAAAATAGACTATGAGTAATAGCCTGCCAAATACAACAGTGACTTTTTTATGCAAAGAAACAATTTCAGCATCATCTTTTTATAAAAATATTTTATGTTTAAGATAGCTTGCTGCACTTCAAATGGTATAAATGTGGAAAATGCTCCCCCACGTGAGCCTGTTGAAATCTTATTATGTTGCCTCCGCATCTTTCTTCATGTTGCACTGAACTTGTAGAGAGAGATGTATTCCTATCCACAGTGCAGCTTATATTTAATGCACTCCATAATTGAGTCTTTATTCCTTTCTTTGTAGGATTGCTTGTAATTGCAGAGGAATGCTCAGTCATTTTATGAAGATAGACCTAAAGAAGAAACCATGCATCCAATTGAATTAAGCAAAATGTGCAATGGCAAGAAAATTAAGTAGAGGAATTAAGCAGAAAATGGATAAAACATTTTATTAATGCTGTGCATGCACTCTGAGTTTAAATCATTGTATAAATGACAAATTTAGTGAGTAGCATCACACAAGTATGGGAAAATAAAATAATTGGCTGCTTTATTTAACATAGTCTTCTCCAGCAGACATCCATGCCTTTGGGCTAAAAAGTAAAAATTTTGGGGAAGGCTGGATCTCAAAGTGAAAGCAACATAACATCTTCATGATTCTATGTATGTGATGTTAGATTTGCTCCATGGCATTCTATAAATCTGTTGAAGGTCAAGACTGGGACTCTGCAGGGCTAAGTCTGAACAACCAGTTAAGAGAACAATCCCTCTTTTCTGTGCTTCCTGTGATCTACCTTTAGTGGTAGGTGTTTTAGAAGTTTCTCCCATTCCCACAAACCTGAGAAAAAAATAAGGCTTTCAGTTAAAACTTCTTGCTCTTCTTAATCAGTTTACTTAAAAGCGCAGATGGAATGAATATTTCCTTTACTTGTTCACTTAACATACGTTTATTGATGCATACTATGTATTAAGTACTATGCTGGGGACTAACAACACGGACATGAAAGACTTGCCCTAAAGTTGCTAGCATCTAGTAACAGTAACAAAATTATAGGTTGCAAATGTTATGATAAAGGGAAATACAAGATCAAAGACAGCACAAAGGAAGGTGAGGGAATCAGCTTCCAGCTGGACTGCTGCTTTGGTCCTCTTTCTTAAAGCCAAATGATTATGCAGCAATTTGCTAAAATTATAAATCCAATGCTGCAAACAATACACATTTCTAGTGCTCAGTGTGTTGCTCATGGCTTCCATATTGAGCAGTATAGAATTGGACTTTTTTTTTTTTTAATTATCACAGGAGTTCTTTTAAACAGTGCTGGTTTAGCTGTTAAAGCAAGAGTTTGAAGTCCAAGCAGAGCACAAGATTTTGTTTGAGTTAAACTTCAAGAGTGACAAGTTCTAGGGTGTTGAAGCAGCTAGTGTTAATGAGGCATTGTATAAAGAGAAGAGAGCTGTGTAGAGAGATTATAAAATATGTCTGCATAAGAAAGAACTTCCTAAACACTACTCTGCACTGAATATACACACACAGTAAGACTCCACAAAGATAGTGGCTACTGTGTAACTGAGATCTGAACAGACACTAGTGGTCATACATTGCTGGGAGACATTAGATATATTGCAGTCAGAGTAATCTTGGTGAGAACCTCAAACCTTCAATTTTGGCTATAGACAATCCCCACCTTGACAGTAATGACAACACCCTGGAGGAAGGGATATGCTCTCAAGACTAAGGACAAAGAGCAATGTAGTTCCATATTAATAAACAAGACTGAAATGCTGAACTTTTTAGATGTGAAGGTTACTGATGCTTGCACCTCACCTTGAAATGTATCAACAAATGACATATGGATAGATAAATAGATGTAAAACCAAATCAACATAGCAAAGTTTTGACAATTGTAAAAAATGGCGGTATATGAATTTTCACTCACATGAGAGGTATATAAGAGGTTGTTGCCTAGAACTATCTCAAAATGGTGGGATTTGAGTTTTCACTCATATACTACCATCACTGTATAATTCTTTCATTATTTCTGTCTATAACAATTGTCTTAAAATATTGCCAGGGAAAAACAAAAAAAAATGTGTGAAAGTATAGAAAAGATTTGCTAGAACTATTTCTGTTGGCCAGACTAAAACATAATACTTTTTCAATAAAAACAGTATAACAGATGCTCTAAATGTAGTATCTATATTATCTAAGCATAAAATAATAAATTCATAAGTATATGACAAAGCAGAAACGTATAACACAAAATACAACATAAGAAAAGCAGTAGTCAATATAAATAGATCCTGAGATGCTCCACCTGATAAAATTAGAAGACTAGAAATTTAAAACCCCATTGTGAACATATTTAAGAAATTCAAGAAAAAGAAAACGGGGAAAAATGTCCATCAGTATAGGAATAAATAAACTATTGTGTAATGTATTCATACAATGAAATATTATTACCAGCAATAGAACACCATGACTCAATCTCAAGAAAATGATATTAAGGAAATAAGCCATTCAAAAAAAAGACTACTAAATATGTGAGTCCTATTGTATAAAATCCATAAACAAAGCCATTAAGATAGGCATTAAAATGGTGATTTCTTTTGGAGTGTGAAGATAGACAGGAAAGGGCTATGAGAAAACTCTCTGGGATGATGGGACTATTCTACATCTTCATTGAAGTGTTGGCTTCACAGGTTTATACATGTGTTAAGACCCATCAAATTGTGCACTTAATATCTGTGATTTCCAAATGTGTATAAATTTTGTCACAATAAAGTAAAAAAAATTAATGCATGTATGTACAAATAATGGCAAGTAGAAATTTGACTTTTTGCTTGAGCCTTATTTAGATAATGTTTTGACATTAAAATCAATAACAGTATTTCTCTTACCTAACATTTCTATTTAAATTTGTTACATTAAATGACAAAGTAATCTGTGAGGGCAGATTCATATTGATTGAATATAATAGTGATATTAACGTAACTATACTTATAAACCTATAGAAAATACTAAGAACTTTACATGTGTTATCTAACTTAATCCTTTATAACAACTTTATAAAATAAATTATAATCTCTAGAGATTAAAAGACTAGGGCGAGAGATAAATTATGTTGTTTAACATCACACATCTAATAAGAAGTGGAGCTGAAATGAAATCTTAGCTGTTCTGATCCTCAAACCTATACTAATAACCTAGTAATTTTATGCTTTCTTTGTTTTCTAAGAAAGGCAGCCCTTTAATAAAATTGAATTTATTTTGGTATATAGAAGTGAAGACTTTGTATTCTTTATGTAGGGCAACCAGATTATTCATCCAAATTTCATATCATGTTTATTTCCAACCTGCTGAGGGTTTTAAGTGATATCTTTCTTTCTCTGACATCTGCGTAGCAGGACCACAGCTAGTATCTAAGTGAGAGAAGACAGCATAATACACACTCAATTAATGGTTAATTATAGTAGTAGTAATGATATAAAACTATCTATAATAACAGTAAACTTCTGGATAAAGACGAGCATGGACATTTACTCAGAGGCCTATGCCAAGAACTATCTCAAAGTGATTGGATTTGAATATTTTATTTTAATTATTTTATAATTTAACTAAGTGAAATTATAATCAAATTGAACTGTTTTATGTCTTTTTAATTTAATTGGAGCTCCATTTTCTTTAAATACTGCAGTGTTTAAAAAGATATTATGCAGTATTGCTATGGCCCTAAGTCTTTTCTACTTTCTCTCCTCTAATTTTCTCTCTGAAAAAAGTTAATACGGTTGTAATTGGAGTACCTTTGGTGAAAAATCATCTCAAAATTCCTTATCTTCCTCCAGGACTTTGACAAAAAGTGAAACTTTCCAGAGACATCCTTTAAATTCTTTGAGATTTAATTCATCTAGAAAATGTTCTCAATAGAACATGTAGCTGGTCCTAAGCATGTTTAACCTGTGTGATTCTCTTCCAATAGTTACACAGAGCTAGTTTATGCAAAGTAAAACTGCTAGCAGTCTAGTAACAGTAACAAATATTCACTTAAAATATTCACTTAAAATTAACAAAATATTCACTTAAAAAGTAAAGGCTTAAGCTAATAACACGTCTTTAAATGGTAGGAAAATTTTGATAATTTTCTCAAAGAAACCTGTTCCCAAATTCCATAACTTCCTCTTCTGATGTTACATTGGGAAAATTAGTTAATCTTTTAAAGTTTCAATTTCCTTTTTTTGAAAACTTTGGAATCAGCATTAAAGGATTTTTGTGAGGATTAAGTCAGTAAAACTTGTTGCATAGTTGATGGTGAATGGAATTTGTTAACAAATAGTAAAATATACCATGGCATTTTATTCCTATTACAGAAGCAGAGGAATACCATGTATTCATGGTATAAAATTCAACCTAGAAATATAGGCACTAACTGTGTTATCGTTTTATAACTTAAAAGCTCATGAGAACTTCTGTATTTCCACATATGACAAGCACAAACTTTTTTGCTTGACTTTTATAACTCACCATACTTTACTCCCTCTATATGTCTGCTGTCACTTTTTGAACCTCCCCAAAAATCTCTAGGCTGCCTACCATTCTATTCAAATCAAAAATGTTCTCCAATTTTCTTTTATTTATCCATTTACTAAAAATGAATCCGTTTATTGATTTATTCATCTGTATATTTATCAACAGATTTTTATCAAAGCTGTTTTATTTTTTTTATTTTTATTTTTTTATTATACTTTAAGTTCTAGGGTACATGTGCACAACGTGCAGGTTTGTTACATATGTATACAGGTGCCATGTTGGTGTGCTGCACCCATTAACTCGTCATTTACATTAGGTACCTCTCCTAATGCTATCCCTCCCTTCTCCCCCTCCCTACTCCCCACAATAGGCCCCAGTATGTGATGTTCCCCTTCCTGTGTCCAAGTAATCTCATTGTTCAATTCCCACCTATGAGTGAGAACATGTGGTGTTTGGTTTTCTGTTCTTGCGATAGTTTGCTAAGAATGATGGTTTCCAGCTGCACCCATGTCCCTACAAAGGAAACAAACTCTTCCCTTTTTATGGCTGCATAGTATTCCATGGTGTATATGTGCCACATTTTCTTAATCCGGTTTGTCACTGACGGACATTTGGGTTGGTTCCAAGTCTTTGGTATTGTGAATAGTGCCACAATAAACATATGTGTGCATGTGTCTTTATAGCAGCATGATTTATAATCCTTTGGGTATATACCCAGTAATGGGATGGCTGGGTCAAATGGTATTTCTAGTTCTGGATCCTTGAGGAATCGCCACACTGTTTTCCACAATGGTTGAACTAGTTTACAGTCCCACCAACAGTGTAAAAGTGTTCCTATTTCTCCACATCCTCTCCAGCACCTGTTGTTTCCTGATTGCCATTCTTTTTAATGATTGCCATTCTAACTGGTGTGAGATGGTATCTCACTGTGGTTTTGATTTGCATTTCTCTGATGGTGAGTGATGGTGAGCATTTTTTCATGTGTCTGTTGGCTGTATGAATGTCTTCTTTTGAGAAGTGACTGTTTATATCCTTTGCCCACTTTTTGATGAGGTTGTTTGTTTTTTTCTTGTAAATTTGATTGAGTTCTTTGTAGTTTCTGGATATTAGCCCTTTGTCAGATGAGTAGATTGCAAACATTTTCTCCCATTCTGTAGGTTGCCCGTTCATTCTGATGGTAGTTTCTTTTGCTGTGCTCTTCAGTTTAATTAGATCCCATTTGTACATTTTGGCTTTTGTTGCCATTGCTTTTGGTGTTTTCGACATGAAGTCCTTGCCCATGCCTATGTCCTGAATGGTATTACCTAGGTTTTCTTCTAGGGTTTTTATGGTTTTAAGTCTAACATTTAAGTCTCTAATCCATCTTGAATTATTTTTTATTTAAGGAGTAAGGAAAGGATCCAGTTTCAGCTTTCTGCTTATGGCTAGCCAAATTTCCCAGCACCATTTATTAAATAGGGAATCCTTTCCCCATTTCTTGTTTTTGTCAGGTTTGTCAAAGACCAGATGACTGTAGATGTGTGGTATTATTTCTGAGGGCTCTGTTCTGTTCCATTGGTCTATAGCTCTGTTTTGGTACCAGTACCATGCTGTTTTGGTTACTGTAGTCTTGTAGTATAGTTTGAAGTCAGGTAGCGTGATGCCTCCAGTCAAAGCTGTTTTAATCCAGCAACTCCACTAAGTAGAATGAATAAAAAGGTGAAATAGATAAAACTTACTTTTTGTTTTCCTGGAGCTGACACTATAAAAGTGGAAAGAAATAGCAGGCAAGGTCTTACATAATTAAATATAGTCATGCTATGAAGGAGAAATGCAAGGTGTTCTCAGTGCAAACACCAGAGCAAAGAAACACAATATTAGGACTGGCCATATAATTTCAAGCGCTCCATGCAAAATGAAATTTCAGCCTCTTATTCAAAAATTACTAAGAATTTGAAGATTATGACAATGGAACAAGTATAGTACTCTCTGGAATTGTAAAGATTGTATGTCCAGGAAGCCATTTTTGCATTCTATAGAGGACCAGGAACAGTTTTCCTGCAGGAGTGTTCATTTCAACTGAGACCTAAAGGATGAAGGGGGTTAGTTCGAACATTTCAGACTTGCATTTTCATTTGTCATTTCCCTTTGGAGATAATGTACTGTCCAGAGCTATGAGCCTGATATGTTAATATCAATGGATTATTCAGCTTTTTCTATCTTGCTTTGGTTATTTGTGAAAGATTGATACTTACCCTGCTAGGTCAAGTTTCATCATATGTATGAATCAAAAAGCAAAAATTAAGGCTAGAATTTTATGATTCAGAACTTAAAATAAAAATTTGAAGTATGTCTCAGTCATCATTCCTTAAATATTGATTGGCCTACACTGGCTTGGGAATTTGGAGATCTGAGTTCTCGTCTTGGATCTGCCTCTGACCTTGAACAAGGTACTCTGTGGATCAAAGCTTTCTAATTGGAGAAAACATAATTTTTACTTAAGGTTTATTTTAGTCTGAAGTTCTAACCTACTGGCAATAGAATTTTCTAATTTTCTTTAGTAAAAAATACAGTAGTTCATTTTATTTTGGTCTACATTTTTGGAACATAAAGTCACAGTGTTGGCTGAATTGCTGCTAGCATAAATACAGCAATAGCTGCCAAAGGCCACCTTCAACAGGCAATCTCTTCTTAAACAACCACGTTAAATCCCTAAGGTGACCAGTGCTATACCATTTTTCTGTTAATTAAAGGTCACCACTACTAGCAGCCAAGTTTTGTACCTCCCTGGGGTAGCTGCTTAAGATTGCATTCATTGTCTATATTAACTTCTCTACTTCATCTGTTAAATATCAAGGTAATTAAAGACTTATATAGACATTGAGTCACTTTATGCTCAAGAAGAGACTCTTTTTAGACTAAAAATCTTTAGGCAATGCAGTCTCAGAAAGATGAAATGAAAGTACTTTCAGATTTCTGGAAACTTTCTCTTCCTTGGTAAGTTTACTATTGCATTTGGGCAATTTGAGTACCTCTGGTAATTGCAAATTTAAGCTGTAATAGTCCTAGTTTAGGTTACTCTGCAATAACAAAGACCCCTAAATTCCAGAGACTTAACAAAAGTCTTATTTGTTATCAAAACCTTTGTAGTTATAAACAAATGTCCTCCATGACACCACTCAGTATTACAGACAAACAGAATCACTTCTTCCATCATGTAGTATGTACTATTAAGATTGTGGGAACTCCTTGATGCATCAAGAAAACAAAAAACACTCTCACTAAAATTAACTATTTAATCTTTTAGTGACACACATTATATTTGCTTATAAACCATTAGCTAGAGATACTTATATAGCTGAGCCTAAGTTTATGGGTTTAGAGATGTGTAAACCTCTAAGTGCTCAGAAAAGAAGGTGAACTCTAAGAAGTCTTTATCACATTTCCATGCAACAAAAGCTGTTATCAAAGAAAAGTCTGTCTGGAACTTTTGGTTTTCTTATAATTAAGTTTAAATTAAAGCATATTAACCTACATAGATTCCAGTAGTCTAGAAGGCCAAGAACACACACATCAGTTCTTTCAACTGTTCATTTGGTATCGTTGGTTTATTATTCTGGCACTTGATTTAGCTTATTTAGTTATTGTATGTCTGTGCGTTTCTGTTTCTGTATTGCTGTGTTTCCTTCTTTCATTGTGTAACGTATATTGAGTTCTCACTGTTTTCTAAGAGACTATAATTAAGGTATAATCCCTTTCTTCAAGGAGGTCACAATAGACTTTGAACATCAGTTAGGCCCATAAATAAACATAGTTCCCCAAATTACACATTATAGAGGTACTATATTCAGTCTCAGTCATACACAAATTGGCCTTTTGATAGTGTGTCTTAAAATTTTGAGGTATGTACAAATTATATTTTCCACACTTTATGGCATATGAATATATCATCTCAGCTGAATATTTGCCAAGATATTAAAGCAAATTCAGAGATCTTGAATGATAAAATAAGCTTTAGTATTATTTACAGACATCTCTGTAACCCACTGCCATGAACGAGTAGGTAGTTTTTTATATCACAGCAAAATTTCACAGCTAGTTTTTTTTTTTTTTTTTTTTTTTTTTTTTTGCCATTACTAAGTATGGTATCTAAAGCATTTGAAGTGCTTTTCGATTAGCAACATAGAATATTATGTCTTTAGTAGTTTAGAAATATGGCATACAAGGTGTTTAGGGATTTGTGCACAAACTCTTCTATGCATTATCTACAGTTTATTATTGGTTGAAACCTTATGTAAGCCATGCATTATTTAAGACAGACTGTCTATGGGATGTATTAATGCACCACCTCAGTTTGCTATTTTATTCAGCACCTTTTGATACCTAACATACAGCAGGCATTTTTATAAGCATTCAATAAGTAATTGGAAATAAAATACAATTTCCAACTTTCTGAAACTTTCTGTTTATTGGAGGAAATACACATTTAAAAACACAGTATAGGAAGTTGTGTGGTACAGGTAGCAGAAAGTGCCTGAACAGAGGTAACTTCTCTATCTTAGAGGACAGTATATATGTTTGTGGTGTGTGCACACACAAGCATGTGTGTAAGAGAGAATCATGGAACACATAAATCAAACAAATTAATAAGGAAGAGTAAGAAAGTGTCCATAGGAGGAATCAACATATGAGAAGGCCTTTTATGTGTGACAGAATATGACATGGACCAAAACGGAGAGAAATTCAGTGAAGATTGTAGAATACCAGAGAGAGGCTTGCAAGATAAGAACGCAGACAAAGGTGGGCAAGATCACAAAGGCGTTATGAAGTCATTGGAAGTTAAATCTAAAAGGCAGTGGCCTTGGAAGTATTGAAGGAGGGGGTTACACAATCATATTTGTGTTTTCTGGATATGGTAGGTTGGAGAGGAGAAAGAGAGAAGGTAAGGGTATCAGCTGAAATACATTAATCGAGGTGGAGAATGACTACCTTGGACTAGAGTAGAAGTAACAGGCAGTGAGAATGAATGCATCAAAGAGACCTTCAGGAGACAAAATGAGCAAAACTTAGTGATTGATTTCATGTAGATGACAGAAGGAAAGAAAGGTAGAATTCAAGAATGACTCCCCGATTCCTAGCATGGGTAATTGGGTAGATGGTAATGGAACTTACCAACATGGGGACAATAAAACTATATGAAAATATAGGAAAGCATAGTAAATATAAACTTTGTTTTGAAAAAGTTTAGCTGGAGGTACTTCTGATATGCAAATATCCAGAAGCTCAGTGGGGAAGCTTTGGAAATGGAAATAGATATGGTAATGTTCAGAATGGGTCTAAATTCCACCTATGATTAATTCCAACTTAAAAAATTATTTTTCTTGGTTGTCTTGCAATTTTCACCATAATTTTTCATTATAATTTTATATTTTAATATTCCTGAATGTAAAATTTATATGCTTATTTAGAAAAATAGATCAAGAATTACAGTAAATCTGTCACCAGTAAAAACACATAGGCTACAGAGAGAAATTCAGAAATACCTGAAACTGAGAAATATTGTTTCAGGGTGGAATTATCTTTTTGTGGAATTTTAGTGTAGAATACTTAAAGTTAACTCGAAAAAAAAAGAAGGCGATAAAGCATGATCCCACTATGATTGATTTCGTAAAGTAACACAACTATATAAGAACCATGATTTCTTCCTCTTTGCTAGTGTGACATGTTTTATTATTTTAGAAATTCAAGTGGGCCTAACACTTGATGTTTACAATGTAAAAAAAAAATCCTGAACATTGTTATTATTGGCTATTCATCTGATAGTAATATTTAAAGGTCAGATAACTTTTGAAAACAGAGAGAAATCTAGGAATAATACCATAGTAAATTCAAAAGATCTAAACAAATAAAATTGCTTTAAATTACCTTAATAGTCTTTGTCATAATAAAATGTAAACCTCATACAATTGGATGTAGGATGGTAGAGTTCTATACTGTAGGCAAGACCTAATATATTTGAGGTAAAAAGAGGCTGCCAAAGTTGGGGGGAGTAAAGGAAGCTGTCCCTATGTAGTGACCCTATCTAAATAGAAGTTAAAATATGCTTGAAAGACATATTTGAATGGCTGCTTTGACACAGAGCTTATTCAGTTATCTGACTTATATTTAAATAAAAACACAAGAATTATTGTTTATTCCATTGGCGTCTGTTCATCTTATTTAAGAAATATCTCTAACTACACATTAATTTATAAAGATTTTCAATGAGATATGAAAGCCTTTTTAAAGACTGAAATATTGATTGACGCAAGAAAAGTAAGTAAATGTGCACAGATGGATTCAAGCCTATGACATAGAAAAACAAAGGAGTAAAAGGCCATGAGATTCAAAGTTTGGAGGCTTCAGCTTACTCCAGCAGTCACTGTGACATTTGGTGAGAACATATCATTTTAGGATAATTTGCCTTTTGATCTTCTTAGTATGTTCAGTTTGGAAGGAGAAAGTAATTTTGTAAGGAAATAGACATGAATACTTACATTGATTAATATAATTAATATAGTTGAAATTATATGCAAAGTGACTTTAACACCTGGCTCAGCTGGATGGGAAGGTCTTGGTTGGTTTTCAAACCCAAGGTAGGATTTGCATTCTTTGTTCATGAAAGAAGGTACAGTCTGGATGAAGTGAATGCTTTTCTTGTTTGCTTTGTAATGAGAAGAGTAGTTTACAAATTGATCTATTGCATATGTTCTTTTTCTAATAGGTTCTTTCAATGAGTAACTGCAAACTCAAATTGGATGTTTCGTAGCAAATAGCATAATCCTTACACTACAAAGGTAATCTGAAGCCTGGATTAAGAGAGATGTTTAGGTACATTATTTAATCATTTTCATTTCTTTCAGGGGAAGGTTGTGTGATAACAGCACTGATATTGGTAAAAACAAAATAGGCTAGTTTAAATGCCATATATCAGTTAACTTTTGCTGTATAAACAAACTATGCTAAAACATAGGACTTAACAACAACTATTTATTTATTCAGGATTTTCTGAGTGAGCAATTTGATGAGAGCAATTATTTTCCTTTTCTTTTTTTTTTTTTTTTTTCTTTTTTCTTTTTCTTTTTTCAAGACGGAGTCTCACTCTGTCGCCCAGGCTGGAGTGCAGTGGTGCCATCTCAGCTCACTGAAACCTCTGCCTCCCGGGTTCAAGTGATTCTTCTGCCTCAGCCTCCCAAGTAGCTGAGACTACAGGCGCCCGCCACCACGCCCGGCTAATTTTTTTGTATTTTTAGTAGAGACGGGGTTTCACTGTGTAAGCCAGGATAGTCTCGATCTCCTGACCTCGTGATCCATCCGCCTCGGCCTCCCAAAGTGCTGGGATTACAGGCGTGAGCCACTGCGCCCGGCCATTATTTTCCTAATCTTTTCTGTCATGCTTATTCATGTGGCTGCAGTCAGCTGGCAGATTGGTGGGTGGATGGTTGGCCTAGGATGCCCTCTAGGTGACAGAAGAATGTAAATAAGTAGTTTTATTGGACATTGAGAACATTAGGACATTGAGAAGCTTCTCAGTTTCCCTAACTTGTCAAGAAGTTCTAAACTAAATATGATGATGAATGAAACAGCAAGTAGCTTATTCCAGAGAAAGTATATTAATTATCGACTTTTAAAAATAAGCTTGAGGCCGGGCGCGGTGGCTCAAGCCTGTAATCCCAGCACTTTGGGAGGCCGAGACGGGCGGATCACGAGGTCAGGAGATCGAGACCATCCTGGCTAACACGGTGAAACCCCGTCTCTACTAAAAATACAAAAAACTAGCCGGGCGAGGTGGCGGGCACCTGTAGTCCCAGCTACTCCGGAGGCTGAGGCAGGAGAATGGCGTAAACCCGGGAGGCGGAGCTTGCAGTGAGCTGAGATCTGGCCACTGCACTCCAGCTCGGGCGACAGAGCAAGACTCCGTCTCAAAAGAAAAAAAGAAAAAAAAAAAAAAAAAATAAGCTTGAAAACAATATTTTTAAAATGTACTTTTCCTTCTTTAATTCAGTTTAGAGTGGGGTATAATTATAAACAAATAATTATCATCAAACACTGCAGAGTTCCACACCTTTCCGTATTATATTCTGGAAATTTGGTTTTTTTCTTTTGAAAATAGCAGGGAGTTAGAATTGACTGTGTAAGTAGGTTTCTACAACATTTCAGCTGGCAGGTGTAATTTTTAGTATCAAAGGAAAAAAATAGAACATCAGAAGGGATTAAAAACTTGTTCAGGAAAAGAGAAGAATAAAAAGCAAATGTGTACTTTTTAAAGCTCATCTCTTCGTTAAGATTTAAAATGTTATCTGGTTATTAATTCCTTATTGTATACTCAAAAAGTAGTGACTGATAGAATTTAATTTCGACACTGAAATTCTTTCTTTTTCATTCTAAATTTTGCAACCTTGTTTTGACAAAGTTAGACATTGCTTTATGGCACATACATTATGGGAAATGGATCTTTAGACAAGTCTATCATCAATATCTTTTGAAGTCAAATAAGCATCATGGAATGTTATTCCAAAAGAAAACGTAGTTTGAGACCTGTGGAAAAATGTTTTCTACCTTGTAGTTACTTTGAATAGCTTATACTTGTCTAATATTGAAGCAAGAGTTAACTTAAGAGATTTCTTCTTGATGCTGTCTGCAGAAGGACTAGCAACACTCAAAGCTACCCAAATAATAACCATTTCAAAAGAATTAAAGAAGACAAAAATGAATATATTCAATTTCAGTATATGCCAAGATATAAGGAAAGTAAAATGTATTATTCAGGGTTTTAAATGACAGGTTCAGGCATGGTGCACCAATTGTAGTATAATTATTTCATTCTCAGATGTTTGCCTCTCAAAACTCTTTTTTTTTTTTTTGCTGATTTATTTTCTGGAATCTGGGGAAAACAAGAATGAATGATTTTTTCCTTATCATTACTAAGCTGCTTAATTTCAAAAACCCCTTCCAGCTAAGGTATCCAGCTGGGCTATACTGGATGATAAGGCTTATACTAATTCATCTGCAACATCTTGATAAACAATCTTTAATAATGGACGAGGGGAATTTAGTTTTTACCTGACAAGAGAAGCAAGTCTTCAGGCTGTTAAGAAGTGTTACACAAACTAAACTGAAGTTATACAGAACTCTGAAAATAATACCTGGTGTATATCTCAGAGTCAATGTGTCCCTGGAAGCTTACAGAAAAAAAAAATTCCTCTTAATTCTATGATTATGTCTGACTTAATATCTCATTAATTCACACCAAATGTGCAATCAATTTGTGAAAATAAAACTGCTATGAGACTTTAAGCAAATAGTCTTTTAGTATCTATAGCACTGCTATAACTCAAATTAGACTAACAACATATTATCAGGTATATGACTTTTAGAGATCCTGCTTTAATCAAGTGAAGTATTTGTAGCTTGCTTATGAAATGTGTATAAAGGACATAAAAACTAGTAGGACAACCTGTTTCGTAATCATATTTACCCTTTATTTTGCTCAGTAAACACCTTTATTAAGGAGAATGCAAAGATAAACATAGACAGGGGGCTAAATTATCCTTTTTCGTCTAAAATAATATTTCTTCACTTTTTAGTGAACCATGTACAATTTTAATGTCATTTATTACATCCTGACAGTTCTAATAAAAGGTTGAAATGGTTGACCGAAAATGGCAACAAAAAAGCTTGTTGCTAGCTAGCATTGCAGTTTAAGTATAAAAACATAAATATAGTAACCGTAGGAGCCATATAATTGCTACTGATAGAACTTAAAACCTTTAGAGCTTTTGGTAATTCAAGGACATTCAGAAACTGATGAGTTACGTATTAGTAAATGGGAAGCAGAAATTTAACAGTTGTTTAGGAAAGACAAATGGTTTTCTGAAATAAGAAATAGACTTCTAATAAGCAGCACTGTTGTCTAGGGCTTATTAAGTAATAAAAAGGAAAATATTCTCAATTGTGAAACAAGTGGAGAGATGAAAGAGATGCAGAAATGAGTAATCACGATATTTACCATTTATTGAATACCTTCTGTGGGTCAGGCACACATTACATATATTGCATTCTTCGTAACATCCCACACAAAGCATTTTGCCTTCACTTTATGTTTGAGGAAAGTGAAGTCCAAGAAGTCAAATTTACAGCTAATGAGTTTTTTTTTTTGTTTTTTTTTTTTCTCACTGTCATACAAAGTCCACAATGATCTATAGGAGTAATTGAACACAGGTATGGTGAAAGCAAAGCCCACATTCCTTTAATCACACGCTAGCACTTATTGCTTTTTAAGAAGAGTGCATCTTTGAGTCACTAGAGGTTCTTTTAAAGGGTTTGGGTTTAAACTGTTGGGAATCCTCTAAAGAAGAATCATAGATTGGATGAGAATTTAGAAAACATGATTTCAGGTTAATTCTACAGATGAAGATTTGATTAAAATAAAGTCAAACAGAGGGATGTATGGGGGTAAATGAGACATTGATTGTCACTGAAAACACAAAACATAAGTAGCTACCTAATTTGCCAACTTATTTATCTTAACTGGGTATTATTTGATTACATCATACTATTTTTGTTTCCATAACAGAATTCAATACTTTAATCAACCTCTGTATTTTTAGCTTTTGCTAAGCCAACATGCAAATTCATTATAAAATCTGTTTTCCTAAGAGTAAATCAAGCAATACTATTTCATAAAACCGAAACATCACCAACATGCAAAACAAACAAGCAAAGAAAAGCAAACACTAGATACTGATTCAGTGTTTAATATAGTTCCACTATTTAAATGGAGAAGTAGAAATGCATGCCTCTGAGAAACAGCTAAAATTTCAAAAATTTATAACAAAGACATAACGAAAAGTAACTTTGGCCTTTTTGGTTTAAAATAAAAGGTAAAAGGGAGCTCTTCTTTTAGTTTTTTTTTTTTTTTTTTTTTCCAATAATTGTGATGACTTTCCAGAAATTTTCTCTTGAAGATTTAGAACATGATCTCCTTGATGATGTATCATTTCATATTGGAATTTGAGATATTTTACAAGTACCCAACTATTCATCACTCTAACTTAATAAAAGAAAAATATATTATTTAAGAGAATCTACCCATGTATGTGTGTGTGTATCTTTGAAATCAACTACCGTATGTTTTCTTTTTTAATTTTTTTATTATTTTATTTATTTTGTTGTATCTCATTTTCTTTTGAGATGGAGTCTTGCTCTGTCACCCAGGCTGGAGTGCAGTGGCGCGATCTTGGCTCACTGTAACCTCCGCCTCCAGGATTCAAGTGATTCTCCCGCCTCAGCCTCCTGAGTAGCTGGGATTACAGGTGCCCGCCACCATGCACAGCTAATTTTTGTATTTTTAGTAGAGATGGGGTTTCAACATGTTGGTCACGCTGGTCTCAAACTCCCGACCTCATGATGCACCCGCCTCGGCCTCCCACACTGCTGGGACTACAGGCATGAGCCACCACGCCCGGCCAATGTTTTCTTTCATGTGCCCGTAGATCCTGCCCACCAATATTATTAGTTTTATTTGTCTCCACTTTCACTCTAATTTCACAATTATCTATGTAGAAATACTCACATAAACACGTTTCCATAAAAATAAATAAATCTAAAATTTCTCAAGTATAAAAAATAATCACCGGACATAAGCTAGACTATGAATGTATAAAAAGCAAAGTCATGTCCAATGAACATGATGGAAATTTAGTCCTTCAGGGAGTTTACTTTCTAGCACAGTGAGACAGACAGTAACAACATCACATAACATATAATTAGATTATATAATATTATACAAGATAATAAGTACTGTAAGAAAAAAAGTTGGAGCAAGTTAAACGGGGTAGGGAACTCTTAGACTGTGAGAAATAGAGATGAGTCAACAGTGATTTAGAGGCTGGAGACTGTGCTACAGTAAAGACAGAGTTGCCATCAACTGAGAAGAGAAAACAGATGTAATAAACGTTTCCAGGAAATGGAAAATCAAGCATTCAGTTTTGGCCATGTAAAATTTGAAGTGCCTATTAAGCATCCAAATGGAGATGTGTAATCCCCAGCTGGAATATAAGTTTGCAGTTGAAAGTGTTTTTTATTCTTTAATTTTTATCTCAGAATCAAGCTCTGAGGCAAGGATTAAAGTGCAATTAATTTATTTTGGGATATAAACACAGAAATAGTGGAAAGAAAGTGGGGAAGTGAGAGTGGGATGGGAAGATGGCCTTCTTCAAATTAACATTGTGGGCAACTAAAGTTATCAGGCAAATTAACATTGTGGGCAACTAAAACTTGATGCTATGAAGAGGCTCTGGGAGCCGCTGTAAATGTGTATTTTAGAGTATCCAACGAGAAGAATGAGAAAGCTTGGCTATTCATGGACCACTTCATAACAATAATTAGATAAGGCTTGCTTTTAGGGCATATTCATTCTTAGGCTACTATAGGCACAGATAGAGCAGAATTAGAGGCAGAGAAAGTAACATCGGAGTTATAGCTTGGAACCTGGCCAAGATGAATCTCCAATGCCAAGCTTAAGAATAGGTGCTTTCTTCCATAGTCATGGAGAGCCAAGACACTTTACCCCTACATCTGCACACTGAACACATACTGGTGGAGAAGTAGGCTGGTCTCTCCCTTCAGATTAGTCTGGTAGTTGAATTAGAAAAGTCCACTACACGGAAGCCAAGTGAAAGAATAAAATTACAAAACAGATGGCTTTGCCGTTGTAGTCTGGCCAGGAAAGCAGCTCAGAGTCAAGCCTTGCAGGAAGAAGTGAGGGGGAATGCCGGAGATGATCTCATTGTGTGATCATATCCCATTGTCTTGCTCCATGTGTGTTTAGAGTAATACAAGAGCGTAAGGACATGAGACCCAGTTCTAGTGTTTAGCCTTCACCTAAAGTGTTGCATGTGGAGCCTCTGGGGAAGCTATGCACCTCTTTGATCATATAACTGAGATGATAGGAAGTAGAGAAAAGAAAAGAAATAAATATAGTTTTATTTCTGTTTTTTAATATGGTAAATATAATAATTTGTTTATATGTTGATGGAAAGTATCTCATAGAGATGAAAACTATTATTTTAATAAATAGCCTCAGAGAGTCCCATGAGGAGACAATTTTAGAAAAAAATTGGACTCCATTATGATCTAAACTTTTTAAAAATTAAATCAGCCTAGTGAAAGCCTATTTTTTTCCCATTTTCATCTTGCCTTTCTTTCTTTCTCCCATTCCTCTTATCCTTCCTTCTTTCCATAATAATATATGAGTGCATACTATGAAGTAGAACCTCTACTAAGGATTAGTACATGAAAGGACCACTATGACAGTTGTTTCAGGAGCTTGAAGTTCTTTAAGAATAAGAACCAAGCAAACAAATAATTGAAATAAGTAATTGAAATAAGTTATTAGTGCCCTGACAGCCAGAGGATGACAAACAACTCCATTCAGAATATAAGAACTTTGGAATTTCTTCCTGGAGGACATTACTTTTTAAACAATAATATTTAACACTTGATGGGAATTACTATTGATCATCTATGAAATCAGATTTCTTTCAGTAGTGTTTTTGGATAAATGGAACATAGCTAATATGGGTTTTGTTTCAAAGCATCTGTTGTTCTTCCATTGTAATTTGTATCCAAGCTTAATAAAATGGTCTGATTTTAATAACCTCATTTTCAAAAGACTAATTGATCATCTTCTTGAGCAGCCTTGATTGTAATGCCATGTTTTTTTTTAATATAAAAAAGATCTATAACAAAGTGTAGCATGTTTAGGAAAAGAATCAAGTCATAACCAAACAACTCTCAGAAAACTCAGCCAAGAGACTGCACTCGTCAATTAAGGAAGACTTCAAACCCCTCAGAGTTTTTTAAAAACTTCCAAACAACGCTTTTGTGGAATGAGGATAATCTTAATGGACATTGTTTCATACCCAATTTGTTGTGCATAGTTTATCCTGCCTTTCATGCCAATTAGATTCCGAAAGTGCTTCATGTGCGGTCTGGGAGAGATATAAAGGAATTAAATGCAGGTTTGATTGTACTATGGTAATCGGAGCTTTGCACCTCACATAGGCCTCATCATGGGCATGCATGTTTTCTGAAAGCTTGCATATTGAATAGACCTATTCTTTTCAGAGTTGGTGTGGACATGCACTTGATTTTTCTCAGATATAAAATATGTGCTTTCAAAGAGCAGTAAGTTCAGAAATTGTGTGTGTGTGTTGTTTTTCATTTTGTTTTTAATTCAACAGTATGTAGATAACAAATGGATAATCTAGAAGGCTTATGATTATGGCACACATCTGAGCTGTTGAATATTTTTCAGTTTCCATTTGTAATGATGCAGCCAGGAGATTATCTATGTTATATTAGTTTGAAGCATGTTTCTTTATATAAGTCAAATGGTAATAAGTAATCTATCCAGGGGGTGTCTGTCATAGTTTGTTTAGGCTGCTGCTATAGCAGAATGTATATACTGGGTGGCTTATAAACAACAATAATCAATTTCTTACAGTTCTGGAGCCTGGGAATTCCAAGATCAAGGCACTAGTAGATTTGATGTCTGGTAAGAACCAACTTTCTGGTTCATAGGTGGTGCCTTTTGTTGTGTCTCCACATGGTAGAAGGGATAAGGGGTCTCCCTTGAGCCTCTTTTGTAAGGACACTAATCCCATTCGTGAGGGCACTGCCCTTATGGACCACTCACCTCTAAAAGGCTCCACCTCCTAACACCATAACCTTTGGGGTTTGGATTTTGACATATGAATTTTGAGACACATTTATAACCCTAAACTAAAACAATTAGATATATTCTCATACTTTATTGAAGGTCATATTTTATTTCTCATTATATCAAAGCATATAACATTTTGATAGAAGGATGTTTGCTCATTTTGCTCTGTGTTTTTTTTATTGTTTTCCCGGTACCTAGTACAATGTTGAATAGTGAAGAGAGTGGAAATATTTGCCTTGTTTTCAGTCTTTGATTGAAACTTTTAATGCTTCTCACTTAAGAATAATGTTAGCTTTAGTTTTTTTGTAGATGTCCTTCATCAGTTTCAGGACATTTCCTTCTATTACTAGTTTGCTGATAATTGTTTTAATGAATAGATGTTGAATTATTTCGCTTATTTTACTGTATCTATTGAGGTGATTATATGGCTTTTCTGCCTTCTCTATTAATATAGAAATCACATTAATTGATTTTCATTTGATAAACTTTGTATTGCTGAAATAAGCTCTACATCATCATGATGTATTATTCTGTGTACAAATTACTAAATTAATTTGTGTATTTTGTTAAGGATTTTGTGTTTATGTTCATGAGTTGTTGGTCAGTAATTTTCTTTTCTTGTAATGTATTTATATATTTGTCATATTTTGGTTAGAGATTCAGAGGCCCAGCCCTTGTTTTCTTAGAGTTCTTTTATATGATGGACATTATTTCCTTTTCCAATATTCAACAGAACTCACTGTTAAAGATATTAAGGCCTAAGCATTTTTTATGTGAAAAATTTTAATTACGAACTTAATTTTTCAAGTAAGTGTTGGGGCATTTTGAATTTTTATTTCTTCTTGTGTCAGTTTTGGGAACTTGTGCTTTTTAAAGAAATCTGTACATTTCCATGTAAGTTGTCAAATTTGTTGGCCTAAAGTTGTTTACAGGGTTCTTTCATATTCTTTTAATGTCTGTAGGATCAAGAGGCATGTAGTAAAAATATGTTGACATTGAATAAATTACTAAACCATAGACATTGATCTAGCTCTTTTCCAACTCATTCACTGATTTTCAAACTTCTAAAACAAGAAAAAAATCCATTTGATTTAATAAAGACCTCCTCAGAAGCATTAAGACAGGGGAAATTAAAGAAATATGGGTATGAATATAGTGAACATAATTTGGGGAAAACATGAAATCCTTCAACTTGCCCTTATTCTCCTACTGTGACAACTAAGAAGTTTCCATTTTATAAAAACTTGAGCTCTTAAAGATCTTTGAGTTTGATTTTAGAGCTCAAAATAATAATTATTCATCTATCTTGTGGGTAAAGAGAGAGTAAAGAAAGGCTAACTAGTCCCTATGCAATTAAAATTACAATATTTTAGAGCTGGAAATATTTTTATAAACCCTTTAAAAGAAACACAAACATAATCGTGACCATATTGAAAGGCAGGCATAGCATATTTTGTTTATCTATTATTATTATTATCTATAAAAACTTGAATTATTGTTTATTATTATCTAAATATTTTGTTTATTATTATTACTATTTGTTATCTATAAAAACTTGAGTTCTATTGAATACATTTTGATAAATCACTTAACTATAAGTTTATTAAGTGCAGAGTGAAATTTTATTCATTTTTGCATTCTCCATAATACTTAGCACAGTGATTTGCACATAGTGTTCAGTATGTTTTATTAATGCATGGAGACAAATATCTTTGACCCATGTCAAAGAAATAAAAATGATCAATTTTTGAAATAAACTAGACTTTCAGGCATACATAAAATTTAAATTAGAGCCTTTATATAACTTTCAGAGCTGAACAAGAACCCAGCATGGTAAATTTACTTTAATTTTTATATTTGTATGAAGAATATTTGATGGAGTATAATATTTATGCTTTGAGGTATGACCTATATCTATGCTAATTTTCAGACACTATAATCAAACAGTAATTAGGCAGGCAGGGGGTCATTAGGAGGTAGTGCATTTCTCTTTCTTCTTATAAATTTCTGATGTGATCAGTTTGTTTACTGAATAAGAAGCCAGGGTTTTCTGCATTATTAATATTCTACTTATGCTTTTATCACAGCATGAACCTTCTTTTCTTCATGCATATGACAATGACAATGACTGAAGAAAAGACTTGCAGTTGTAATAGATAAACAAAATATTTTATGCTTTCCTTTCCATATGGTCATGATTATGTCTGTGTTTCTTTTAAAGGGTTTATAAAAATATTTCCAGTTCTAAAATGTTGTAATTTTATTTGCCTGGGAACTAATTAGCCTTTCTTTACTCTCTCTTTACCCACTAGATATTATTATTTTGAGCTCTAAAATCAAAGTCAAAGATCTTTAAAGATTTTTCATATATCTTTTTATTTGACTCTATTCTCAAAATCAAAAGTACAGTGATTTTCAAATGGCCTAGTAGTCACAAAAATAGACAGTTTTAGATTACAAAACATGTGTAGTTCTCTGACTTAATATGTCAGAAAGAGGTCCCCTTTACCTATTCTTTACCTTCCTTTCAGGATGTAGTTCTGTTGTGATTCAAGTATGTTTGAAAGACCTTTTTGTTGATTTCATTGTAAAAATTTAGGCTCCAGAAAAAATTTTGGCAAATTTCCTCACTCTTAAAACAGTTCCTTACATAATGCAAATGTGAAGAATTAAAACAGCCAAACAAGGCTTTTTCTTTTTTCTTTTCTTTTTTTTGGGGGGGGAAGGGGGGTTCATCCTGGTACCTAATGGCTTTCACTATAGCAGATATGGCGCAAATAAAACTTCAAACTGAGCACTATAGACAGTGATAGAATGGATTTGTTGCATATGTTGACCAGTATTGTTAATCTTGTGATTCAGTGATTGGCCTTTTAATTGCAATTAGCATAGATATACTCGTTGTGGTAGAAATACTATTTGCTACGTAACTATAACTCGTCTACCCTAAAAACTTGCCTATGCCTCCTGCTTCATTTTATTGTTGCTTCCTGTCTGTTTTCGTGTTGTTGATAAAGACGTACCCAAGACTGGTCAATTTACAAAAGAAAGAGGTTTAATGGACTTATAATTCCACATGACTGGGGAGGTCTCATAATCATGGTGGAAGGCAAGAAGCAGCAAGTCACCATGGATGGTGACAGGTAAAGGGAAAGCTTGTGCAGGGAAACGCCTCTTTATAAAACTATCAGCTCTCATGAGACTTATTCACTATAATGATAATAGCACAGGAAAGACCATCCCCATGATTCAGTTACCTCCCACCAGGTCCCTCCCACAACATATGGAAATTCAAGATGAGATTTGGGTGGGAGGACAGCAAAACTTTATCAACTATCATTGCTATTATCATTTTCATCATCCCTATTTTAAACAACCTGCTGAGGATTCCTAAATTGATAAATTCTTCCAACATCCAAGTTTAGAAGAGTACAGCTAAGATTTTGCCATAGATCTGTTTTCCCACATAGACTCTGAAATGAAAATTTGTATGGAGGAAGTTTATTGAGGAGTGCTATGAGCAACAACACCTGTGAGGAAGTAAGTGGATGGAAGAAAAATTTGAACAGAGACACAGGTGCCTCTGACTTCTGACTTCAGTTGGACTGCTGGCGAGTTCTGGAGCTGTGATTGACCTTCAAAGTTGACTCCAACTGAGAGAAGGGAAGCTTGTATTTATGTTCTCACACTGACCAGTTATTAGATATGGACTACCTGAAAGGGCAGGGAATGAAAACTTGGGTGAGATAGCTTTGTTTATTTGAAAGCAAATCCTTCCCATTGGTGAAAGGAGGGATTAGGCGGAGCATATAACATTCATTGTAGTGGTCCAACCACAAATTCATCAATTGTAGAATAATGTTGTAACCATTCACCACTTAACCTCATCTGTAAAGAAAAGAGGATAATCATTTATTTTCTGACTCTTTTAGCTGTATGGTAAGAGCCTTGTAAAAATCACAGTCATTTTCTTTATTTTGGTATTATTATAGATTTGGTGGTACAAGGTCCATATATTATGTATTGGTGAAGTTTGAGATTTTAGTGTAATAATAACAAAAAAGCATACGTTGTAACCATTAGCTAATTTCTCATGCCTCAACCCTTCTCACCCTTCTATCTTCCAAGTCTTTAATGTCTATCATCCCACCCTACATGTTTATATGTACACATTATTTAGCTCTTGCTTATAAATGATAACATAGAGTATATGACTGTTTCTGAGTTAATTCACTTAAGATAATAACCTCCAGTTTCATTCATGTTGCTGCAAAACACATATGAAACTGAAACAGAGCCCAAATAGCAAAAGCAATCCTAAACAAAAAGAACAAAGCTGGAGGCATCATATTATCTAGACTTTAAATTATACTACAAGGCTATAGTAACCAAAAGAGTGTGGTATAGGTAGAAAGATAGGACATATATATATATATCAATGGAATGAAGTAGAGAACCCAGAAATAAAGCTGCATGCTTACAGCCAACTGATGTTTGACAGAGTTGACAAAAATAAACAATGAAGAGAGATAGTCTCTTTTGCAAAGGGTTCTGGGAAAGTTGTAGAGCCATGTGCAGTGGAATGAAACTAGACCTATATCTCTTATCATATTCAAAAATTAACTAAAGATGGATTAAAGAATTAAATGTGAGATTTAGAATTGTTGAAAATCTAAAAGAAAACCTAGAAAGAAATTCTTCTGGACATTGGTCTAGGCAAATAATTCATGACTCAGGCCTCAACAAGACAAAAAGCAACAAAACAAAATGGACAAATGGGACTTAGTTATTAACTGAAAATTTTCTGTATCGCTAAATAAATAGTCAACACAGTGAACAGACAACCTACAAAATGTGAGGAAATAATTGTAAGCTATGCATCCTACAAAGGGCTAATATTCAATTTCTACAAGGAACTCAAACACTCAACAAGAGAATAAAAAATAAGCTAATTAAAAAGTGACCAAAGGATATAAACAGACATTTTTCAAAAGAAGAAATTACAGTAATTTTCTAAAAGGACAATTCTAAACTGGTATAGCCAATTCAATGAAACCTCAATGCTGGAGTTTCAGCCGAGTAAAAACCCTAGGTTTGCCATTGGCCTATTAATCTCCATCTGTTCAACAGTTGGGAATCAACTATATCAGTAGGCAGCAGTGTGACACTAAGAACTCCAATGAAGAGGTTTGTATATCTTCTTCATTGATTTGTACCAATATGATCTAGTTCAACAGTCCAGTTTTTTTCTCTTTAAGAAAAAGCATTCCTCACCTTGACAATAAATAGTTGCCCAGTAAGGGTTGTATAGAGAGATTTTAATGTAAGAAAATTGACACAGATATGTGTGGGAGGGGGATAGGTGTGAGGAAGTAAAACACCTGAGTCAGATGTATTCAAAAGATAGACTTCATAATTTTATCCACCTAAATTTAGATGTAAAACATTTTCCTCATGATCAAAATTTATGTTCAGCAATTATGAACACACTTTACAATGGACCCCCAATTACTTCCACAGACTGGTATTCATGACCTGTGTAATCCCATCCTCTTGAATGTGAGTAGAGCCTGTGACTTGCTTCTAACCCATACACTATGGAGACTAATAAGATTTTACTTCTGTGATTACATTACACAAGATTGTAACTTCTGTCTAGGTATCAGACTCTCTAGCTTGCTGTCTCTCATATATTCACTTTCTGAAGAAATTTTCACCCTTGGATTTTGGTATTTGCAGGGAATTTTGGAAGAAATTTCCCATGACTATCAGGAGATGACTGTAATTGTTTATTAGTTTTTTTGTTCATTCTTTCAGTTTTACTGTATAAACAACAATGTCATCTGCAAACAGAGACAATTTTACTTCCCAATATGTGTATCTTTGTTTACTTTTCTTATCTTATTGCATTTGCCAAGACTTCCAAAATGATGTTGAAAAGGAGTGGTAAGAGGAGACATCCTTGCCTTGTTCCCAGTCTTAGCGGGAAATCTTCTCATTTCTCATCATTAAGTATGATGTTAACTATAGGCTTTCTGTAGATAGGTTTTTATCAAGTTGAGGGAGTTCCCCTCTATTCTTAGTTTGCAGAAGTTATTTTTTTTTCTTTTTTAACCCTTTTCTCATTTGCCCCAAGAATACTTGGGGCAATAAGAATATATGATATAAGAATACTTATGACTGAAAATAAAAGACATCATTCTATTTATAGCATTCTGGTTTTAGTAGTGGCATTTATTAATAGTAGTGTTTCCATTTACAAAATGTACTAATTCTCAATCACTGAAAATGTCAAATCCTAGAAAATGTAGCATTCTTATATGTGATGTTTACATCATTCTCAAACATTTATTAGCTAAGGATTCATTTGATGAATCTGATTTTTCCAAAATAGTCAATTCTGATGATTCAGATAATTCTGATATTAGTCCTTTTTAGAAATAACTCTAAGAACAGTTTTAATATTTTATTTTCACATTGAAAATCAGAATTGCTTTAGCCTCAAAGAGTCTGTTTATATAAAATTAAATGAGCAATGACAGGGAGCTGCACTTTTTTTTTTTTCTAAATGGAAAAAGAGTTAATCATGAATAGATGTATTTTTCTAATGCTTTTCCTGCATCTATTGATATGATTATGTCATTTTTCTTCTTTAGCTTGTGGATATGATCAGTGACATTAATTAATTTACAAATTGTAAAGCAACCTTGCATATCTGGAATAAATTATACTTGGTTGTGGAGTATAACTCTTTTTATAAAGTGTTGGATTTGATTTTCTAATATTTTGTGGAGGATTTTTACATCTATGTTCATGAGACACAGTAATCTGTAGTTTTCTTATAGAGTCTCTGTCTTTTTTTGTTTTTGTTTTTGTATTAGAGTAATGCTAGCCTTGTAGGATGATTTCAGAAATATTCCCTTTGCTTTTATCATCTGAAAAGGATTGTAGAGAATTGGCATAATTTCTTTCTTAACTGTTTGATATAATTCACCAGGGAACCAAACTGGGTCCAAAACTATGCTTTCTGTTTTGGAAATGTATTAATTATCAATAATTTCCTTAAAATATATAGGTTTGTTCAGATTGTCTTTGTCTTCTTTTGTGAGTTTAGCAGATTTTGTTTTTCACAGATTCAGTCCATTTCTTCTAGGTTTTCAAATTTGTGGGTATAGGTTTGTTAATAATATTTCTTCTTTTTTTTTTAATGTCATTGGTATCTGTAGAGATGCTCACTTTTTCATTTCTTATATTAGGATTTGTGTCATCTCTATTTTTTCTGTTAACCTGGATTATCAATTTTATTACTCTTTCCAAAAAACTAGGCTTTGGTTTTATTGATTTTCTATATTAATTTCATTGGCTTACATTCTATTATTTGTTATATTTTTTCATTTTTTTTACTTTGAATTTAATTTTCTCTTCTTTTTCCAGTTTCTAAATATTTAATCTTAGATTATTAATTTTTAGGTCTTTCTGCTTTTCTAATACATACGTCCAATGCTGTAAATGTCCCCCTAAGCACTGGTTTCATTGCATTTCACAAATTTCAACAAGTTGTGTTTTCATTTTCATTTAGTTTGAAATACTTTTAATTTTTCTGGAGATTTATTCTTTGACCCATATTTTATTTAGAAGTGTGCTGTTTAATCTCTAAGTGTTTTGGGTTTTGCAGCTATCTTTCTGTTATTGATTTTTAGTTTAATTCTATGGTGGTCTGAGAAGAGACATTGTATGATTTTAATTATTCCGAGTTTTTAAGGTATATTTCATAGCCTGGAAAATGGTCTACCTTGGAAAATGTATTAGGTAGTTTGAAAATAATGTGTATTCTATTGTTGTTGGATGGCGTAGTTGATAGATGTCAATTATATTCAGTTGATTGATGGTGCTATTGATTTAAACTAGGTCCTTACTTATTTTCTGCCTGATGGATTTGATTTTTTTCTGATAGAAAGGTGTCAACATCCTCAACCATAATAGTGAATTCATATATTTCTACTTGTTGTTCTATCATTTTTGGCCTCATTTATTTTGACACTGTTGTTAGGTGTCTACAACAGTAGATTGTAAGGATTGTTTTATTTTCTTATAGGATTGACCCCTTTATCATTATGTAATGCCTTTCTTTATTGCTGATAACTTTCCTTCCTCTGAAATCTGCTCTGCCTGAAATTAATATACCGACTTCCACTTTCTTTTCATTAGTGTTGAAATGGCATATCTGTCTTCATTTCTTTACTTTTAACCTATATGCACTTTTACAATTTAAAGTAGATTTCTCATAAACAACATATAGTTGAGTCCTTTTTTTAAATCTATATAACAATCTCTGTCTTTTAACTGGTGTATTGAGATCATTAATATTTAAAATGATTAATGATATAGTTAGATTAATAGCTACCTCCAATATTGTAAAATATGTATTTGAACTTTGCCCCTGTTTTCTGGAAGGCAGCTAAAACTGTTGGAATCTCTTAAGTGATAAGTGCCTTTTTGTATAGTAATGAGATGACTGCTGGCTAGGGGCTCTTGCATAGCCTCAGGATGGGGGACTGGTTGCCTGGGGAAGCAAACATATGATTAGAAGCTTTGTAGGGACATGGATACAGCTGGAAACCATCATTCTCAGAAAACTGTGGCAAGAACAGAAAACCAAACACCACATGTTCTCACTCATAGGTGGGAACAGAACAATGAGATCACTTGGACTTGGGAAGGGGAACATCACACACCAGGGCCTATTATGGGGAGGGAGGAGGCAGGAGAGATTGCACTGGGAGTTATACCTGATGTAAATGACGAGTTGATGGTTGCTGATGAGTTGTTGGGTGCAGCACACCAACATGGCACAAGCATACATATGTAACAAACCTGCACGTTATGCATATGTATCCTAGAACTTAAAGTATAATAAGAAAAAAAAAAAAAAAAAAGAAGGTTAAAGTTTCCTATTCTAACCCCCAACCTCCAGAATGGAGAGAAAGAGTAAAAGTTGAGGTGATCATCAATGGCAAGTGATTTAATTAATCATACCTATGTAATGAAACTGCCACAAACCCAACAAGAGTGGTTTAGAGAGCTTCTGAATAATTGACTATGTGAAGGTGCCTAGAAGGTGGCATGCATGGTGAGATGGGTAGGCTCTGTGTTCCCACTCTAATCTCATCTTGAATTATAATCCCCATAATCTCCACCTGTCACTGGAGAGACCAGGTGGAGGTAATTGAATCATGGGGGACAGTTTCCCCCACGCTGTTCTCTTGATTGTGAGTGTGCTCTCATGAGATCTGATGGTTTTATAAGGGAATCTTCTCTCTTTGCTCAGCAATTCTCCTTCCTACCAGTCTGTGAAGAAGGTGCCTTCTTTCCCTTTGCCTTCCACTATGATTGTAAGTTTCCTGAGTCCTTTACAGCCACGCGGAACTGGAAGTCAATCAAACCTCTTTCCTTTATAAATTACCGAGTCTCTGCTATTTCCTTATAGCAATGTGAGAACAGACTAATATACCTAGTGAGAGCATAGAAACTCCATGTACTTTTCCTCCCAACGCATGCCCTATGTATTTCTTCAATCTGATGTCTATCTATATCCTTTGTAATATCTTTTATAATAAATGCGTAAATGTAAGTACAGCATTTCTCTGAGTTCTCGGAGTCACTCTAGCAAATTAATTAAAACTGAAGAGTGTGTTGTGTGAATTCTAATTGATAGCAAGTCAATCAGAAGCACAGATCACAACATGGTGCTTGTGCCTGCAATCTGAAGTTGGGGGAAAGTCTTGTGGACTGAGCCCTTGCCTATTGGATCTGACACTACCTCCAGGTAGTCTCAAAACTGAATTGAAGTAAAGGATATCCTATTAGTGTTCACCGGAGAATTAAGTGGTTGTTGTTGAGGAGAAATCCCTATACCTTTTAGTGATTGGAGGTGAAGTATTCTGCGTTGACTGTGCAAGAGTGGGAAAAATAGGTTCATTTTTCCAGTCTCTTCAGATTACCGTATTTGTTATTCTATTTGTTGCCCTTGTTCTTTGTTCCTATTTTGTTTTATACTTTTTTCTGCCTTTTGTGATTTCAGTTGAACATTTTACATGATTTGATTTTCTCTAATTTCTCAGCATAACTCTAATACTTCTTCTTTTTCATGGTTACCCTAAAATTTGCAGTATACATTTACAAATAATTAGTCTATTTTCAAATAACACTGTACCACTTCATGGGTAATGCAACTATCTTATAATAACAAAATAATTCTAATTTATTCATTCTATCCTTTGTATTGTTGCTGTCCTTTATTTCACTTATTCATAAGGACTGTGAAAGAAAGATAAAATCTTGAGACTCCAAGTTTCCTGTGCCAAAAGGGAAAAGTTAAACTTGGAAGCCACGTCTCACACACACACACACACACACACACCAGACTTGTCTTTTGTTCCTAAACTGATAGCTACAGATAGAAGGCCACATGTCTTCACAGGGGGCCCTCCTCACCTTAGCAATGTAAATTAATGACTTATCTTCATGGCCTGAGACAAGGGAGATGAGAAATTAATTTCTGTTAAACCTGATATAAATGCATATTTAACTGCTTCCTCTACTCTATGTTTATTTTATCGTACGTAAAGTGCAGATTTGCTGAGTACAAGATGAATACATAATTGACTATATTTCCATCACCCCTCCTTTTCACATGCAAGATGTGGATTCAGGAGAGGTAACCATATCTTTTCTTTTTTTCACTTTCTCATTTCCCCTCCTTCCTTCTTTTTCCCTTTAAATATTGAAAGTTTCAAAATCCTTTTCCACTAACGCATGAGCCACTGTTCCTATTTTGGCTCCTGTCTCTTTCATCCAGTTGCATCCTCAACTTTGTCAAAATATTTAAATTGAGACTTTTCTCAGATACTTTTTTGTTGTTGTTTACAGCACATATAAGCATGCATACAGATACACATTCACACACACAGACACCCCTATGTGCTATATACCTATGTGTGTATTTATATATACACACACCCATAGTCAAATACATTGTTGCTTTTATTTTGAATAAACTGTTATCTGTTACATCAATTAAGAATTTTTTAAAAGTTTTCATTGAGTTATTCCATCTCTGATATTCTTTCTTTCTTTATGTAGGTTTGAGTTTCTCACATATGTTATTTGCCTTATCTTTAAATAACTTATTCTAAACTTTCTGACAAGGCGGGTTTACTAGCAATAAATGCCATTTATTTGTCTGAGAAAGTATTTCTCCTCCAATTTGTGAAGAATTAGGGTACAGAATTCCAGATTAGTGTTTTGCTTTTTTTTTTCTGTCAACACTTTTATTCACTCCACTTTGTTCTTGCTTGCTTGATTTCTGAGGACAAATTGGATTTAATTCTTACCTTTGTATAATTCTTACCTTTGCTCCTCTATAAATAAGGCTTTTTTTTCTCCTGCGTTTTTTCAGGACTTGATTTTGTACAGTTTGAATATGATGTGTGTGTGTGTGTGTGTGTGTTTTACATTTATCCTGCTTGTTTTTCTCTGAGCTTCCTGAATCTGTGGTTTTGTGTCTTGCATTAATTTGGGAAAAATTATCAGTCATTATTGCTTCAAACTTCCTTCCTTCCTTCCTTCCTTCCTTCCTTCCTTCCTTCCTTCCTTCCTTCCTTCCTTTCTCCCTTTCTTTCTTCTGCTTCTTGTATCCCTATTATATTAGGTTGGAGCAAAAGTAATCGTGGTTTTTATCATTACTTTCAATGACAAAAATCATAATTACTTTTGTACCAACCTAATATGTGTGTTACACCTTTTTTTTGCTTGTTCCGAAGTTTTTGGATATTCTGGTCTATTTTTCGCAGTCATTTTTTTCTTTGCTTTTCAGTTTTGGACATTTTTATTGTGATACCCTACTTAAGCTTAGAGATTCTTTTCTCAACCATGTCCATGACTGAGCCCATCACAGCCATTTGTCATTTATGTTACACTGTTTTTGATCTCGGTATTTCTTTTTTATTCTTTCTTAGGATTTTTCTCTCTCTACTTACATGGCCATATGATCTTTAATGCTGCTTACTTTATCCATTAAAGCTGTTAGAATAGTAATCACAGTTGTTTTCAACTTCAGGTTGGATAACTCCTATATCCATTCCATATCTGAGTTTAGTTTTGATGCTTGCTTTGTCTCTTTAAATGGTGTATTTTGCTTTTACTGTGCCTTGTAACTTTTTCTTGGTAGCCAGACGGGATGTACCAGGTAGAAGGAACTGCTGTGTGTAAGTCTTTAGTAAAACGTGGTGAGGTTTGGGGTAGGGAAAGCATTCTATAGTCCTGAGATTAAGTCTGAGTCTTTCAGCGAGCCTGTGCTTCGGAGCTCTCAACCTCACAAGTGCTTGTCAATTATCCTTCACCCCATTTGGGTGGGACAGAATGGTTAAACTGAGATAGAATGTGGTATTTTCCTTCCCCCACATGAATTAAGTGCTGAAAAATTCTAACCGTTTAGGCTCTAGTAAAATAATTTCTCTTGAGGGCAGGACTTATGAAGAAAAACTGAATGCTCTGGTCTATTTCAAAAGGCTATTTTTCTTCTCCCCCTGCTAGAAGCATGAGGGATTTTTCTTAAGTATTCACTGTGAGAACTGGTTGAGCTCCTAGAGGTGAAACTCACAAAAGTATGGAAATCCCCTATTATTTGGTCCCTTGGGAGTTTTTAACTCTCAGACCTGCCCACACTCAATCTCTAGGAATCCACCAATTACAATTAAGGGTTTCCCACCCCAGTAATGGTTCCTGCAGAGGTGGGTTTCTGCTCCGTTAAGTTGTGACTGTCTGTACTTGCCTGTCTGCCTCTCCAATTCTGGGGTAGTGGTTTACCCTGCGATCTCATTTCTCTGACGGATCTAAGAAGAGTTGATTTCTCAGTTTGTTCAGCTTTTTCCTTGTTGGGAGGAAATGGTGACTTCCAAGCTTCCCACTTACCAGATCGGAAAACTGGGGGAGGGGCAGCCTTCCAAATGTGTGGAGTGATAGAAATAATCCGGCAACAAACTGCCTCCCAAACAGGTTTCATTCAACGCTCTCTGTGTTAGTGTCCCAGCTGCTCTCCCTCCCATTTCCATCATACCTGGTGCTGACAGTGATCGTGGCTTTTTAGAATTCTTTGATAAAAACTGATTTACTTATCTACTTTTCTCACCAAAAAATCCAGGGTTTGGCTTTCAGGCTGAAAGATAAGTGATGACACATTCATCCACCTTCTGGCTACCAGGTTTTACTGATATTATCCTTTCTTTTTCTCCCAGCCCTGAGCGTTTTAAAAAACAACAATAGGCTGGGCACAGTGGCTCATGCCTATAATCCCAGCATTTTGGGAGGCCAGGGTGGGCGGATCGTCTGAGGTCAGGAGTTCAAGTCCAGCCTGACCAACATGGTAAAACCCGTCTCCACTAAAAATGCAAATAATTAACTGGGCATGGTGATGCACACGTATAATCCCAGTTACTCAGGAGGCAAAGACAGGAGAATTGCTTGAACCCAGGAGGCGGAGGTTGCAGTGAATCCAGACTGCGCCACTGCACTCCACGCTGGATGACAGAGTGAGACTCCATCTCAAAAACAACAACAACAACAAAACCTCTTCAGTATATATTTAATAAAAATTCAGGAGGAAGCAAGTTAAATGGGGATACTCAGTCTGCCATTTTAACTCTTATTCCTTGAGACCCCTTGGGAAGAATCCTTCTAGTCTGTCCGCAGTGAAAATAGAACAGTTGTTCACAGTTCTCTCTGCAGGCTGTTCCCTTGTGTCTGCAAGAGATTTATGAAATAGCCCAACACACCCTGTTCTCTTGGTGAAATATATTAATAGAAACCCTTTTAAGAAGTTTTTTAAGGAAGCAGCTATTAACAACTTCACATAAAGGAGTTCTTACTGGGGAAATGGAAAATTATGGACATAAAAATAGAACTTAAAATATTTAATATACCAGATGGATAAACTTTATAAGCATGAACTTTAGGTGAGGATTTTATTGTCATTTTAATTCTTTAACCTTTCTTTAGAGTTCAGGACTAGACAGAGAAACTCATGAAGAAAATAAAGTTAAGGGCCTCTTTTCCATTTTCAAGAAGGCCCTTACAGTGTTCCAGAGACCCCAAGATTCCTTCTCTCTTTTGTGTCTTCACCTCTCCCCTTTTGTGTCCACATATTTCTATGACTACATGGACACACCTGTACATATACACGTGAACAGATGATTGATTAGATACAGACATGCATACACCAATGACAGATAGCTAGATATACATATATACCTTAATTGGAAACAAATTCAAAAGTCTGTACCTGAGATCCTTTGTGATTGTTAAATATGATTTTTAGGCAAATGGCTGCTGTGATTGACCTTAACTTCAGGAAAAGGAACGCCTCTGACAACACTGATGGAATCACAGTGAGCGAACTTCCTGATACATGTCTTTCTTCTTCCCTTTGACTGAGGAGGATTGTATATAATGTTTACTCTTTGCTGAAGCGGCTTACCAACTTCAAAAGTGGAGGAAAAAAGTAAGGAAATCCTGGCATCACTTTGTAATAGCCATAATAGGTGAGATAGCAGGAATGGGGATAAAATTACAAGTAACCTGAATACTTTATATTGAAAAAACTTGAAGAGGACATGTATAGTAGATTTAATGTTATTTGCTATTTCCATTATTTTACAAATACAAATGAAATTTTTTTTTTCTAGTACCATAATAATCATTCGTGGGAAATACCATTATATAATTTAGTCTTTGTCATGAAGATGTAGTAAAGAGTTCATGAAAACAAGATACGTATACTTAAAAGTTCTAAAATAATGTTAGGTAATATATAAAGGAACAAAAAGATATAGTAACAGATGCGATTTTAATAAACACTGTGGAGCTGAGATGGAAGGAATTTGTGGTAATTTGAGATAGAAGGAATCTCACCCCTACACTTTTGGTAAGAGTGAGATTTAACACATGTTTTCAAGAGAAATTGATGTGGACAGACAGTCCAGATTAGCAGGTTATATGAATATGGTACTGAGATGGGGATAAAATGAGTTGATGATGTAGTTACTTTTAAATAAACATACATAGTTTTATTGTGCAAATTTAATAATCAGTATATATTGGTGAGGATATTTTAAGTTCCCTGAGACAAACAGATAAATAAAAATAACAAAAACAAACACAACTACTAAATAAGGATTAGATCATGTCCCATTATATCCCCAACGGAAAGCAGTGGCAGTAGGTCACCCTCTTTCCAATATCCAGCAAAATGCCTTTTCTATAATTGATAGTAAGAAAAAGAAATTGTCTCATAGAATAAAATAGGAGAAACTGATGCCTGCTTAGTATTTAGGATTATAAGGGCTCATGAGCTACATGTCAAGTAATTAGAGTAATCAAGATGCAGCCACTGACTTTAATTAAACTGTACAGCACTGAGTGAGGAGTAATAAACTTATATAAAATAAAGTGGGTAGGATTTAGGGTCAATCTGCATTGCATATTAATCAGATGTTGAGTGTTCTCTCTCAAAACACATAGTCATAAAGAATATAATCAAAAGCTGCCCAAACATCTTGTCAGTTTCAGTTATGACAGTAGCCAAGTGGACACTCCTGAACGGCTGCAGGTGTGGCATCACATGGCCACGGTGAAACTTAATGAAGAATGAACATATGATTTAATTCATTTTGACTTTGAATTAGAATTAAAAGTCTAACTCCTGGAAATATGGGGTCAATCCCACTGATGGTGTTTATTTCGTTGTCTTGAAGAAAAATCTTCTGCAAATAGGAATTAAGAACTTTGTTCTAAGATAATTATGTTGTGTATTCATTTACTCATCAACCATTTATTGAGTGTCTGTTATGTGCTAGGCCTAGCAAAACACTGGTGAAATTTGAAGTTTTTATCCTCATGAAACACAGAGGCCAATGGAGGAACAGAGAATAAACCAAATACACAAATGTGAAGTTGTATATTGTATTTAGTACTAGGATGGTGAAAAAAAATGAAGTACATAAGGTACATGTGTGGTGGTGGGGGATGCTTATTTACGGTGATGAGGGAAAACACCTCTAGAACAATAACCTTTCAATAAATGCTTAAACATTAAGAAGTTGGCCAATGAAAATCCAAGGCAGAAAAAGAGGTAGGGAGGAGAATATTCCAGGCAGAAGGAATACCATGTGAGAATGCCCTGAAACAGAATAGAGCTTAGCATATTTACCCTTTAAAAGGAGTCCATTAGGTTTGCAGTAACATAGGCAATAGGAGAGAGGGATAAAATGAAAAGGAGAGAGAGGAAGAGTTAGGACACATAGCTACTGTAGGCACTGGTTAAGAGTATAAGTTTTGTATAAGAGTATTGTAGGCCCTGGTTAAGAGTGTAAGTTTTATACTCTATTGTAACAAAAGAGGAGAGGGATAAAATGAAAAGGAGGGAGAGGGAGAGTTGGGACATAACTATTTTAGGCCCTGGTTAAGAGTATAAGTTTTATACTCTATTGTAACAAAAACCAATAAAATATTTTAATCAAAAGAGTGACATAAATTCTTTTCATTCAAAAATATTTATTGAGATCCTTAAGGTGTGCCTGGAGCTGTTTTCGGTTTTTGGTCTATATTAGTGAGATAAAACACACAAACATTCTAGCCTGTTTTGGACGTGAGTTTGTGTCCTACTTTGTGTACAGGGGATGGAGACAGACAACAGACAGTAGGAATAGTAAATAATTAAACTCTATGGTGTCAGAAAGTGAGGAATCCTCTAGATAAAACAAAACACAGAACTAGAGAAGAAAAGTTAGGAATGTCAGGAATGGGAGGCGAAGATAACCTGCAATTTTAAGTAAAGCAGTCAGAGTAGCCTTATGTATTAAATTATGGATCATAAAGAACTCTGTTTTAGATATTTGGGTTTTCTTTAGACTGTGAAACTGAGACAATTAAAATGCTTTTTTCTCTCCTTAATATAAAACAAACTGTGTTTATATCAAGATTGCATGTAAGTGTGATTGTAACTGTGACCATTGTTTCATCGACATTAAGCCTCCTGTTGGGTTTTGCATGGCTGTGATTCATTGACTGATTGAATGCCATTGTTTTTTGCTTGCATTTGGTTCTTGCCACACTGTTTGACTGAAAGATAGTTTAGAAATATATGCTTTTGATTATATGGTAGAAAAAAATAGTTTCATTATTACACTCAATGGATTACTCAAGTCACCAGACAATCAGATCTCAGAAAATTGGCTAATTCAGTAAATAACAGCAGAAGGGAGTCAATTGCTTAAACATTTTAGTATCTTTTATTACTGAATATTGGTTGTGCAATCATGAATTCAGGTCTGATTAGAAAACAGCAAAACTGTTCTGCAGAAAATTTTAAACTACTCTTTCTAAATTAAGATCAATTCCTATATTGAGGGCAATGTTTGGTTAAGAATTTCATTTTCCACATCATGTGGCTTTCCTTCAGCAATTACATGTGCTTATCAGATGGTTATTTTTGTGATACAACATGATTCTATGGATCAATTTTAAATATTTATTTTGTTATGGTATTATGAATATTTAAAGTGAATTCCAGCTGACAGAATTTATCAGTTGAAGCCTAACTTGAATTTTAAGTCAATAAAGTGGCATGCCCTTTTTGTTATTAATTCACTTGTTCATTCATTTATTAAATTTCTATTACAGAATAAGTCCATGACTAGGTGGTCAGGAATCAAAAATTTAAAAAGACAAAATATTTACTTTGGGAGACCACCTCCTTCGTTTTGAGAGCATTTTTAATTGATCATGGGAAGCCCAACTCTTTCTCAAATCCTTAAAATGATGAAGGAAGGGAAAAGAAAAGGAATCAGTGTGACTGAAGTAGAGAAGAAGAAAGCAAAGTCAGCTCTAGGACCAACAGAACTCTCTTCAAGCATGCTCAACTAAGAGGCTGATTGCGGGCTAAAATACAGCTCATGTTTCACTCATGAAGCTCTACACAGCATTGTTTCCCCTCCCAAAAGGGGTGACTTTTTCTAATTTTCAAAAAGCTCCTATGGGTTAATGATGACCCTGTTCAGCCCTTACATTTGGTAATATTCATATCTAGTATTTATCGAGTTTTAATATGTGTCAGGAATTATGTTTTGTGTATAATATATCATTTATTTTATCTGAACAATCTAACAAGGGAGATACTGTTGTTATCCCCATTTGACAGAGGAGAAAACTGTACCTCAGAGAGAATGTAATTTGTTTAAGCATACCCAGCTACTAGAACCAAATTTGGAGCTAGGCTTTTTGTTTCTAGGACTCACTGATTTTAATTACCATGCTAAAGCATGATGTACACACACATGCACACACAATTTGGTAATTATTTGCAGCTAAAGAGTATTTATGAAACATCTGTGACTAGCAGAGAATGCAAATGGCCAGGAATCCTGTGTTTAGAACTCAGTAACACTAAGCAGGAATAAATTGATGTTATGATATTCTTGGTTACACTGCTCTATTAATTTAATAGCAGACTCTGACTTTATTACGGTAAATAACGTATTCATTAAAATGTTTAAACACTCATGAATGAAGAGAAGAGGCATTAGAAATGCGCTCTGCTCGCATAACCAACAAAGCAATGCAATCTTTTCACTGCATTAGGGAATGCTGGGGAGGTGATCTCCCTGCTTTCAGACTGACTCTTTCAGCTTGTTTTGTCTTTCGCAGTCAAGCCCCCTATCCATAACACTGAGGGTAACTAAAGAGAGCTATTTATTTGGGATAGACAAACCAGTAAACTCTTGGTGGAATAAAGTGATTCAGAAGTAATGTAAGCCTTCAAGAAGAAAAAGTTTGTTCTGGATTGGTTTAGGTTAATCCACCACAGGGAAATATTGAATAGTTCTTCATTCCCAATGTATGAAAAAGACAACTACGTTCTGAGCAGAGGAATGAAAATGTGCATGTTTTATGAATGTCAGGTAAGGCCCGGTGGTGCAGAAAATTTTTATTTGAGATTCTAATTCCATATGCTTAAGATCATCCTCTCTAGTGAAGGGTAGCTCCTGGGTGTTCCTGACATAAAAATATCAGGCATTCTTTTTTTTTTGGCTGGCAAGTTAAAATACACAAAATGGAGGTAATTTTAGAAAATAAGACATTATCTTTAGCTAATTTTTAATCATCCTTGGAGGTCTTTGAGTAACACCCTTGTTGGTAATATGGCTGTAGATGCAAAATGAGTTATATAAAGCAGAGAACATTTAGGTCACTATGATGATGTGGGCTACAAGAACCCAGTGATGACAGTGGTAACAGAGAGAAGACAGATGTGAGAGAAATGATATTTCATATTGACATGACTTGACAATCCTTAATTGGATGTAAGAGATAGAGGAGAGAAAAGAGGTTTTTTAATTTTTATTTGTTTATTTTTTTTTTTTCTGGTGCATCCCATCATTTGTTTAAGAAGTAAGTATTTACCACCTATTATGTCCCAGGCACTAGGATAGAGTGCTGGTCCTATTGCTAAATTTTCTGAAACTTCCACTGACTCAGCTGGAACTACCATCATGTGCCATTGTCAATTTCCCCACTGCTTTAATTGCCTCCAGAATCAAAATTAAATGGTTACTCCTTTTCTATCATCTGCAATTCTCCTTTCAGTGTTCCTCACTGGGAGATGCCAACAAATACTCAGATGGCCTTGGGGGTCTGGTATGTACTTTTCAGACCTTCAACTCTGGTAGTACAAAAACACATAGGAAGGAGAATGTAAAACTTAAGCCAATGAGAAGTACTGGACAAAAAGGTATTGTGATCACATCACAGTTTGGTGGAAACGATTACTCTTTTGATTTTTCTCATACCTCATCAACTGTTCCTCCTTGGTTCTCCTGGCTGGTTCCTTCTCATTATTCTAACTTCCAAATATGATAGTGACCTAGCACTCAGACTTCAGAACTACATTCTTACTACACTTACACTTGAGGGTGTCTTCTCCAGTCTCCTGGTGATAAATATGATTTGTAAATTGAAATGTTTAGATCTTCAGTTCCAAGCACTCCTCCAAAACTACACACTTCTATATTCTATCAGCCACTTGAACACTCCTAATGGCAGACTAATTAGCACTTCAGACCTGGCATATAACAAAACAGACCTCTTGACTTTCCTTTCCTCCACAAACCACCCTGATTACAAGCACCAGTAACAACAAAAACACACAACAAATGACTCTGATAGTCCTCCAGTTTCATAGAGTCAAAAAGGCTAGTGGTGTCATCCTCCCAGCTGCTGAGGCTGAATACCTTGTGGTCATTTCTGATGCCTTTATTTTCCTCACAGTGTGCAATGTACATGTCATATGTCAACACATCCTGTCTGCTCCACCTTCACGATGGAGCTAAAGTCCTGGAGGTCTATCCTCTTTCAGCTCTCCACAATGACCCTGTAGTCCAAGCTGCAAATACTTTTTGTTGGAGCTATTTCAAAAGACTCATACTGATTTTGTCTTTTTTCACTCTTAATAGTACCTACAAGGTCTACTGTGTGCAACAGCCAGAGAGTCCTTCTCAAAATTTGAAGTGGTTCAGTAATTTTTCTGCTTGACTTCCTTTAATGGATTCCCATCTCATTCAAAATACATTTCTAAGACCTTAACATGGCCTATAAAGTCCCCTGTCTTCTGCTCCCCTGCCACCATCACTTCTCTGATTTAACGTTTTACTGCTGTCTTAATCACTCATGATATTCCACTCACACCACTTTCTTGCTGTTCCTCAATGTAATAAGCATATTTCAAGCTTTTGCAATTGTGCCTCCTTGTCCCTGGAATGTTCTTTTCCCTGTTCTTTATAGAAGAGAATGCTGTTTCCTGGTACATCTCCATCAGAGCTCTTTTGGGTCAGTCACCAGATGCATTGTCAATGAGCAGTGATATTTTGAAAGGAATCTTCTTTTTCTTTCTCAACAGTGGGCTTAAAATAGCCAATAAACTATGCTATAAACATACATACTGTTATCCAGGCTTTCTGTTTTCTCTTGTATAGAGCACAGGGGGAGAAGATTTAGTGTAATTCTTAAGGGCCCTAGGATTTTCAGAGAAGTAAATGAGCATTAGCTTCAACTCAAAGTCACTACATGAATAGGCTTCTAATGACAGAGCTCAGCCTGTCTTTTGAAGCTTTGAAGCCAAGCATTGACTTTTGCTAGCCATAGAAGTCCTAGATGGCATCTTCTTCCAAGAGAAGGCTGTTTCATCAACATTGAAAATTTGTGGTTTAGTGTATCCCCTTTCATCAATTATCTTAGCTAGGACTGAGTAACTTGTTGCAGCTTCTACATCAGCACTTGCTGTTCACCTTGCACTTTTACATTATGGAGATGGGTTTCTTTCCTTAAACCTCACAAACCAACCTTTGCTTACCTCCAACTTTTCCTCTGCAGCTTCCCCACCTCTCTTAGCCTTCATAAAATTGAAGCGAGTTAAGGATTTGCTCTGGATTAGGCTTTGCCTTAAGGGATTGATTGATCCCCCTTAAGGGGGATCAATGGCTTGATTGATCTATAACATTCTCCATATCAGCAATAAGACTATTTTTCTTTCTCATCATTTGTGTGTTCACCAGAGTAGCACATTTAATTTCCTTGAAGAACTTTTCCCTTGCATTCACAACTTGGCTAACTGTCTGGCACAAGAGGCCTAGCCTTCAGTCTGTCTCACTTTTTGATATGCCTTCCTCACCAAGCTTATTAATTACCAGCTTTAGATTTAAATTGAGAGATGTGCACTTCTTCCTTTCACTTGAACACTTAGAGGCCACTCATCAGGTAATGAAGTAGCCTGATTTCTATATTGTTGTGTCTTAGGAAATGGGGAGGCACAAAGAAAGAGAGAGAGATGAGGGAATGACCAGTTGGTGAAGCAGTCAGCACACACATGTTGATTGATTAATTTTGCCCTCTTATATGGGAGCAATCTGTGGCACCTCAAAGCAATTACAATAGTAACATTAAAGATCACTGATTACAGATCACCATAACAGATATAATAATAACGAAAATATTTAAAATATTGCAAGAATTACAAAAATGTAACACAGATAATGAAAGTGAGCACATTATGAGAAAAACGGTGCTGATAGACTTGCTCAAAGCAGGGTTGGCACAAACCTTCAATTTTTAAAAAACACATTATCTGCAGATCACAATAAAGCAAAGTGGAATAAAATGAAATATGTCTGTATGTACTTGAATGAATGAATATATGAGTGAATGAGTGAATGCGGTATGAAGGATGAATTAATTTGGAGGGATTACAGAATGGGTGCATCTTGAAATGAGAAGTTATTGTTGCATGATGTTTGCTTGAACTAGGTAATGGAAGGAAGAAGGTATATATTTTCAAGAGGTATTTATAACATAAGGGGCAAACATTTGGTGGTCAGTTGAATGTAAGTGGCAAGGAATAGTGAAATGTTAAGGATGCCACCTAGATTTCTGGCTTATGCAGCTACATTAATAATTATGGTATTTTTCTAAAAAAAAAAAAAAAAAAAGGAATGAAAGGGAAACACATTTTAAAGGACCATCATCATTTCAGTTTTACATGTTTAATTTTAACTTTGTGCATCCAGACCCAGCCTCTACAAATAAGGAACAATTACCTGAATGATTCAAACCCTAGATTAATCTCAAAACACTGATAATGAGGAGCTATTTTTGTTGGTAGTCTCTAGGGTTCTTGGTGAAATTAGAAAAAACTACTAGAGGCATCTTTCTTACTTTTTACTTTTATTTTTATTTATTTTTATTTTTTATTATACTTTAAGTTCTAGGGTACATGTGCACAATGTGCAAGTTTGTTATGTATGTATACATGTGCCATGTTGGTGTGCTGCACCCATTAACTCGTCATTTACATTAGGTATATCCCCTAATGCTATCCCTCTCCCCTCCCCCCACCCCACCACAGGCCCTGGTGTGTGATGTTCCCCTTCCTGGGTCCAAGTGATCTCATTGTTCAATTCCCACTTATGAGTGAGAACATGTGGTGTTTGGTTTTCTGTTCTTGTGATAGTTTGCTGAGAATGATGGTTTCTAGCTGCATCCATGTCCCTACAAAGGACATGAACTCAAT